>NC_089747.1:6670000-6675000 GCF_040412425.1 Macrobrachium rosenbergii | reverse complement strand
ACTACTACATAATTATTATATATATATATATATATATATATATATATATATATATATAATATATATATATATATATATATATATATATATATATATACACACACACACATATATATATATATATATATATATATATATATATATATATATATATATATATATATATATATATATATTTTGGGGGTGTTTTTGTCTATCAGTCATTTTATTATTATTATTATTATTATTATTATTATTATTATTATTATTATTATTATTATTCTTATTATTGTTATTATTATTATTATTATTGTTGTTATTATTCAGTGGAAATATCACTTTGAAAGTAGTCTAAAATTTACCGGGCAGGATTTTTGAGAACAAATTCTCATATCTGACAAATGTGAAAGATCGAGCAAAAAGAGAGAATAAGAAGTAAATAACAAAATTACATCCAGGCAATTCAATAAAGTCAATGATTTTCCATGAATGTTTAGCGTCTCTGTCCTCTGCTCTCTTGTCCATATATACAGTATATACTGCAACATATGACTTCATTGTTTAATACTCATCATATGATATTATTACAGTGTATGTCGTGTATAACATTTAGCTCAAAGCTTGCAGTATATATATATATATATATATATATATATATATATATATATATATATATGTGTATATATGTATGTATGTATCTATGTATACATACATATATATATATGTATGTATGTATATACACACACACACATACACACACACATATATATATATATATATATATATATATATATATATATATATATATATATATATATATATATATATATTGACATATATAAGTACACATCATCACTATTATCGCCTCCAACTCCATGAGTAGCAAAGCTCCTCGTGGCTTTCCCAGTGGACACAATCATGTACTATCTATCCCAGGGTTGTGGGAATGACTTGTCTAAGCCATGAATGTATATGGTTAGCTATTCCCGTTTTCTTTAAAAACACGGAGAACAATTTGAGGGTGTGCAAGCACAAAGGTAGACGATCACTTGTGAAGGCTATGTTTTTCCCCGCTCTCTCCCTCTCTCTCTCCCCTACGACTAACATTTCCCTCTATCATTGTTTTTTTTTTTTACTATTTCTCTTCCCTTGTGAATTTACCCTTTTGTATTTCACCTCCCTTTCGCCTATGAATCTACGTCTCTCTCGCTGTTTCCCTAGCGAGTCCCACCATCCCATATCTCTCTCTCTCTCTCTCTCTCTCCCTTCGCATTCCATTCTTCCCCCCCAAAATTATTGCCACCAGCTTCCTTTCGGCACAAACGCCTCCACAAAAGAGTCTGCTTCTCTTTTTCCCCCTTTTATCTTCCTCCTGGCTATTATCTCAGGTCAGATCGACACCAGCAATCTATGGTCGCTTCCTACGAGGGTTCTTCTCTCTCTCTCTCTCTCTCTCTCTCTCTCTCTCTCTCTCTCTCTCTCTCTCTGCTTTACTGTGACCTGATGGAACGGGTCACCCGAAAACTTTTATTTTCTGTTATATCCTTCCATTCGAAGACTAAGAGTATTTCCCTTTTTTTTTTTTATTTTGATGGAGTTTCCGCAGTGATTTAGCAGACTTTGAATGCTCTAATGGTTAGGAATCTAGTGCTTCCTACAGAATGGTTGTCTAAGCAGGAGTTTTCCTCTCCGGAAACGCCCATAAGAACAGAGGAAACCTCTTGAAGATATTTATCGAATAAATAAAGATCATGAACCTCTAACTATTACTCGGGCCCCTATCGTCAAAAGCCCAATGATCTTTATAGCCATATTCCGAAAGACACGCCATCCTTATCAAATATACTTCGAATTTTTTCAAATACACGTCCCCACTAACACCTTTAGAATCAACTAAAGCAAAATCAGTCATTATCATTTCACCTACGTACAAAAAGTAGCTTTCAGGGGATTAAAAAATAAATTACGTCAAGATCAGAAACGAATTATATTTCATACATGAAAATTCAAGTGTTCCTGGGCCTCTTCAGGGTAAAGAGCTTATATTGTAATTTTTGACTTCTTTACATATCATAAAATAAAGAAAATCATAAATAAACCAAAAGAATAATTTGTGAGTTATACCATAGGAAACTCAGCATAGAACAAGGTCATGGTTACAAAAGCATAATTATCTTAAACTAAAAATAACAGCTGCTATGATCAATAGCTAACTAGTTTTTGTCATTCTTTGGTTCAATGAAATTCGCAAAATATAATCTCGACGCAAAATATGGAAATCAAATCGAAAGGATAGATATTTGAAGCTTCCTAGCTAAACTCTTAAGTGGCTCAATCAACTTAGAAACTTGGAAAATAATAAAAAAAAGTGCTTTAATTTCCGTCTATTTTTTTTACTATTTCACAAATTTTCAGAAACCCTCGCTGCATAATTCCTTGTTATCATAACACCGCAAAACCCAACCCGTAATCCATGGTAACCTTGAAATTTCTTGCACGAACTACCTTGGCAGATAAAAAAAAAAAAAACTCTCCTTCCATTCTCGACTAAATCCTCAGAGTGAAAAAGAAACTTAGGAGTAATCCTCTTTCCTCCCCTTTTTCCTCCAACAACCGCTTTACATGATCGCGGGATCATTACAGGTCGCAAGAAACAAACCCATATCTCACGAGGGTTCTTTTCAGATATTGAGAGTAAGTTATCAGAACTTTTAGCGAAGCCGTCCCATTTCCCCTTAGTTGGGTAACATATTTTTTCATTCTTTCTTTGTCTTGAGATTTTCGTCATAAGATGAAGTGAGAAAAAGAGAAGAGGTGCTACAGGGAACAAAGAGAAAGAGAGACAGAGAGGAAAAAAAAATCTTATAGCCTACCTGGATAAGGGTGAGATTAAAATTCGCACAAACATGCAAAGAGGGAAATCCAGAACAAGTCCTTATGTATGTGGCAGAAAACCAAGGGGATGTGTGTACATATATACATATATGTATGTACGTATGCATATTCACGTATACATATATCTTTACATAAGTACATACATACATGCATATATAGGCTATATATATACTATGTATATATATACACATATATATTATATATACTGTATATATATATATATATATATATATATATATATATATATATATATATATATATATATATATATATATATATATATATATATATATATATATATATATAAGCGTGTACCCTTTATAATATATATATATATATATATATATATATATATATATATATATATATATATATATATATATATATATATATTAGCGTATGCAAAAACATGAAAGTTTAACCTTGTGCCTTGATATCACGAGGTGGCGTTTCGGAATCAGTATTTTCATTTTAATTTTACTTGTACTTCAGAATTTTTCCTACATTCTTATCCGGTCTCTTCCAGGGTGGCTATCCAACTTCTTTGACTTTATATTCACTCAATTTTCCTCCCCTGTTTATGAACAAACCCTTAGGGCGAGACCTACCTGCGTTAAATAATGTGACTCAACGGCCATTGTAAACCACTTCGTAACAATAATGCCTTCGTTCTAAAACACGTTTCTCGCCATTGCTTAAGAACAAAAGAGCATAACACACCTCTCGACAATGCACTTCTCACACCTTTACTACGATTTCATCATTTCCTTTTGTTTAATTCTCTGACGTATACTTTACTGACTCATTCTTTTTCAATACTATGACCGGTGCATCCGAAAACTAAAGACCTCACCAACTGCATAAATGTAAAGTCTCTCTCTCTCTCTCTCTCTCTCTCTCTCTCTCTCTCTCTCTCTCGCTAAACTTCTCAAGTATGGCGCGTGCTTAGTGAGGCGGTAAATTACCTACGGGTTATTTGGCACATTCAATACGCAGCGATTAATGATCAGGAAAAACACTTTTATTCATTTTAAACATACACAAGCCCGGAAAACTGCCGTTCCTAGATGTACGTGTACACAGAAAAAGTATATGTACAGTATGTATAAAAATATATATATATATATATATATATATATATATATATATATATATATATATATATATATATAGACATATAAACATACATACATGCATGTGTATAAATACACACACATATACATATATATACACACATACACACATATATACATATACATATATATATATATATATATATATATATATATATATATATATATAAATATATATATATATATATATATATATATATATATATATATATATATATATATATATATATATATATATATATATATATTTATAAATCAAAAGTTCATCTCTGTGCATATACACATACATACATATATGTGTATAAATACATACACACACATATATATATACACACATGTATAAATACTTGTCAAAAAGTTAATCTCTGTGCATTCAGATTTTCCTTCCACCCCACCCTTGCTGGGGCTTCCAATAACAAACGGCGAGTGAAAAATCACGTTGCGCTTTGCAACGCACGCGGAATACTGGTTACGTCAAACCCCACTCTTTCCTTCCTCAATCACAGACACTTCTCCACGTGGCGGAAATCCCGGGGCGCTACAAAGGAAAGCCGCTGGCGCTGAGAACTCCAGATCCGCCGTGCCCCTAATGAAGTCTTCGGAGCACAGAGCGAAAGGCGAATGCACGGAAATCTGTTATTAATTACTTTTGCTTGTTAACTTGAAACAACTGTTTCCTTGGCTGTACAGATATCAGTTTACAAAGAAATATCTACTTTCGACTATCTCTGTCTACCTACATATCGTGGGCATTGTTGAAAATTTCTAGTTGACAGTCTGGACGGTATGTGTACCTCGTATGTATAGCGTTATTATACATTAAGTACACTTAGTATAACGTTTCAATAGATTAATAAATTTTATATATAGCGTTATAATACATTAGGTAAACTTTACATACACCGTTATAGTACTGTAAGTACACTTTACATACATCGTTATAATACATTAAGCATTCTTTACATACAGCGTTATAAAATAAGTACAATTTAT
>NC_089747.1:6655000-6665000 GCF_040412425.1 Macrobrachium rosenbergii | reverse complement strand
TCGGTCCGGCGTGATATATTGAGGTTTTGAAGTAATCTGGACCTTGTGGATTCTGTCCCCCAAAAATGCGGAGCCTGCTTGACTCATCGATTGCGAACGTTTTGTCATTTTCTGTCGAGTCATGTAACCGATGGGAGCACTTTTTAGAACTGCTTGTGTACAGATGTCTTCATATGCTTTTATAAAGTAATTTCTGCCCAATTGTTATGTTTAACTTGAATTCTGGCATTATTCAGTTAGCGTTTCATTAAATTTAAACGATGTATTGACGTACATGTTTACACTGCATAAACCTATATATATGAATATACATACATACACATACACACATTATATAAATATATATATACATATACATATACACACACTCTTTACTATATGCATTCCATCGTAAATGAGGATAATTAAAGAGTTTTACGTTACATGCTGTATGAAGGTCGAAACAAGATTCCTTAACAATATATATATATATATATATATATATATATATATATATATATATATATATATATATATATATATACATATATACATACATATATATACATCATATATGTATAAAATAATGCACATAATTGAATTCACTTTCACATAAGCATAACTGGCTAACTTTATTCCTGGAACGGGGAATTGTAAATGTTCTCTACTCATTGCTTTCGCTTACACTGACCTGAGATATTTATACAGAAAAATGCAATACCCAAACTCAAATGCAACGCTTACAATTCCTTCCATTCAAACAAAGAAGAAACAAAAAGAGAAGAAGTAGGAAAGAGGAAGACACACAGGTGGAACTCATGAAAAGGGAATCACAATAAAAGAGATGAAATAGATTTTAATTTTTAAAGGACTCAATTAGCCAGCGCTACCCTTTCGAGTCACGTAAAGCCCAATACGACGGAGTAATAAAATGCGATAATCGACTTTGGCGTCGTACCTCTAATTACTGACTCGCTCTGTTGAAAATAACATTTTGATCTGAGCATCAAAAAACGCCAGGAAATCCATTAAGTCACACAAGCTTGAGGAAAAAGAAATGGAATAATGCCTCGTCTCTTAGCTTCCGTGTACTGAGTGTAATATGGGAGTCATATAAATTTTATATATATATATATATATATATATATATATATATATGTATATATATATATATATATATATATATATATATATATATATATATATATATATATGTATGTATGTTGATGTATGTATGTACAGTATAAACACAAATACACACACAATATATATACATATATATATATATATATATATATATATATATATATATATATATATGTGTGTGTGTGTGTGTGTGTGTGTGTGTGTTTGTGATTAATATTATGAGTAACGTCCTCGACTACTAAAGAAGCTTTATACACCTGCATATCAACCAGTGTAAGTGTGCTTCGATGGTCACCTGAATATTCTATTTAAGTCACTCCTACACTCTAACAACATCTCCCCCATTTTCTTCCTACAACAACAACAGCTTGTTTTCACTTGCGCCCACTTTTTTTTTTTTTAAGCTTTCCAGGTGTCTGTTTCACACCCTTACGCAAAATATTACTATGTAGGTAACTGACCTTAGGATTTTGTAAATTTTTTCTCTTAAGATATATTAAACTCCATTATCACCTTCAAAGACTGTTCATCTTAACATCTCATAAGACTAACAACGTATGTTTATGCGTTTGTGTGTGTATGTGTTCGTACCACAGACTGTTTAGGACATTACTCATTTTCTTCTAATGTGATTATTGTATTTTATCGGCAAGGTAAACACGCAATAATTACTTAAGAGCTGTACCATTCCTTTCCGCCTTACTTATGGCGTAGTATGTTTTAGCTGGCCGTGTGGTGGCTATAACATAAAACATACCGTATGCCACGGCCACGGGGAATGCTCCGCCTAATTGGTAAGTGTATTACCGTTATTTCCGTTGTCCTAATTTTGTGCTTCTTGACGACGAAAGCCATTCAAGGTGATGTGGACCTTACCGTAATATGGCTTGATCAATTTTTGATGTTTTTAATGTGAAGGTAAGATGGCAGGTTGGCTTATAGTGTATATTTAATCATCAACCCCCGCCCCCCTTTCTCTCTATCTCTCTCTCTGCTAATCTATGCGCCTTTCGCACTCTTCTCTTCATTCTTTGTTTTTCTTATTTGTTTCTCTCTCTTGTTTTCTTCCTTTCTGTTTAGTTGTCTCTTGAGCTCTATTACAAAATGAATCTCTTTTTCTGTCGAGTTGTTTTAACTCTCTCTCTCTCTCTCTCTCTCTCTCTCTCTCTCTCTCTTTGTATCTGTACTTCTTCACGACTACAGAGAGAGAGAGAGAGAGAGAGAGAGAGAGAGAGAGAGAGAGAGAGAGAGAGTCAGCGTTTCCTACACATTCGTACCTTGGTGTTCATGCGCATTCCTATATTTACTTGTTCTTCTTGTGCTCCCTCCCCTTCCTCTTACTCTCTCTCTCTCTCTCTCTCTCTCTCTCTCTCTCTCTCTCAACACACCCTATGCTTAATATATCTTAAATTTGTGCCTCTTCCTCTCTCTCAAAAGGCAAGTTGCTCTCTTTTCACTTGCTTTGTGGGATATGTGACGCCAGAAGCTCTCTCTCTCTCTCTCTCTCTCTCTCTCTCTCTCTCTCTCTCTCTCTCATCGGCTTTCCCTTGGCTGCTTATTTGCCTTTCTATACGTAAAACTTTAAGTCAATACTGCACTTCGCTTTAGTGAGAGGCATTGCTGCAAAAAAAAAAAAAAAAATGGAATCCTACTATGAATTTTGACTTTACTAAATATGGCAAAATGCTATGAATATGGTTACTAACCATAGGAAACTATATTTTAAGAGGGGTTCGTATGATATGAGTAAAATTAATTTACTATATTAAGGAAAACTAAAAGCATAAATGATAAAGATAAACATCCGAACTATTTCCAAATGATATCCAGCTACAATAAAAAGTCAATTATTTATAAAAATAATATGGAAATTTGAAGTATTAAGAGGTTTTAATAAAAAAAAAAGTACACTGAATACCTAAAGTGAACAGGAAGACGAGGACAATTTTAAGATGTCAATACTAAGTATGACATCTTTCAATATTTGCCACTGTCGTAAAGTGGCAAATATTGAAATTCCAGAATTGGAAAAGTCAAGTAGGTCGGACGATAATAAAACTCAAAAGAATTGAAGAATTCTGAGAATTTAAGGATCTCTAGCTAAATGGAATGGTTAAAAGAAAAACAGTTGAAAAGGACAGATGTACGTACTGAAGAGCAGCAAATAAAAAAAATAAATAAATAAATAAAAAAAAAAATAAAAGCTAACAGAACAGAAAAAAAAGACAGCCAAACCCTACTCTTGTATGTAACACGGCCTCTTTTTCAGTGACATTTCAGCACAGAATCTAAAAAAGGATATTTTTTGGTACCTACGTTAAATGAAGAGACCAGCACAGAGAGCGTAAAAATTTTTATTTTTAATTTTTGTGCGAAAAACTTTGGGGAGTCGCCTCAGAAAATGTGATAATGTATATCTGCTGTACCTCTGCCCCAAAATATAGGTCAGTGGGAAAAGTAGACTCTCTGAATTTTCAAATGAAAAATAGTAAAAATTAAACTTGAGTCTTAGTAGCTGCTTTGATTTTGATAGCAAAATAAGATAAAGAACTTGTTTATCTAAGCTTGGCAGGTTTGGAATAATTACCCCGGTTTCAATGTATAAACGAAAACTTTTATAATTTTCGATTTTTTGGCCACGTCGAAATTCCCTTTTGGTTCTGTAACAAAACCCCGGCGTTATAAAAAAAAATGATTAGTTTCTCCGAGTGAAACAGAAACACTAATTTACTGATGAATGCTTACGCCCACATGAGTGAAATCCAATCAAACAACATGAACAAAGATTAGTATTATAGATCTCATGCCATATACAAAATACAGAAACTCCTTCACGAAAAAGGTTTGATGATTGCAACAGAAATTATTTGAGCTTTCCAGCCATCTTAAGGAATGTACAAAATTCTTCTCGGTAACACCTCACTACCTCAATTGCCGAAGGAATTCAGCACGAAAAACGGGATAACATTCCCCGGATGTGAATGAGAGAAGAAACAAACAGGTCGCTGCTTACTACATTCGATGTTTGAGAGGCGCAGTTTCCAATTATGAGCCTCGGTACATGGGCAAATTAATATGCTGACTGCACTCTGAAGCACATCAAGAATATGCACTTTGAAGCAAATTGATAATAATGGGAATATCCAGTGGGAACTCAGTCGTTCATATTACTTTCATGAAAAGTTTAAAAATGATCCCGGACTTCATTTTTATGGGAAGGTATTTGCTCGTACGGGTTAACGAAAATAAGCTGACTGGTCGTAGTGTAGGTCACAGAGTCACAATCCTTGTTGTCTTCTTAAAGGTTAGAGGCTAAGTGCTGAATATAAAGCCCCCATCTCTTACGGCTCAAAAGTTGTGGTCACAGTCAGGGACAGACTATTCAGTATAAATATCCATAAGTCAACCTTTTGGCAAGGTCCTTCCATTACAAGGAAGAGACAGCCAATCTCCTCTCATGCAACCTATGCATAAGGTTCCACTTCTGTGCCGAAGACTGCATGAAATATTTTTAATAATATAGGTGCTTTTAAAAGTGTAGGCGCTGTTATAACAGTGCCATGTAGTTAGAAGGACAAACAGGGAAGAATTAAAATCGCCTCGACGATGCCCTTACAAAAATAACAAGTTCTCTGAATGTTATTCAAGCTATAATTCCATAACGAAATCGTACCTCAAATTCTCCTAAGGGTAATCTGACTGATTCAGTGTTGAAGACGACGCAATTAACGGTCTTTCAAAGGCGGACAACTCCAACAATTTTCTCTCTATAATATATATCTTTTGTAAAATACAAAAGGCCCTGATGACAGCTATTCTTCGTAAGAGGCCACTGGTCAAGGCCACAAGGTGTTACCAGAAAGGGCTCTCTCTCTCTCTCTCTCTCTCTCTCTCTCTCTCTCTCTCTCTCTCTCTCTCTCTCTCTCTCGTTGCGTTTTCACGGAATGGAATATTCTGATAATCTCTTTCTCTCTGAATAATGGAACTGACGGCTTCCCACTTCTCTTCATATATATATATATATATATATATATATATATATATATATATATATATATATATATATATATATATATATATACACAGTACTATAAGCAAAGCGCACTAAACACAGAAGAACGAATGTGGGGCAAATGCCCGTCAGGTGAATTTGTCTTCCATTTTCTCTCGGTGTACCTTTACCTTTTCCACTAGCAAAGCACAAGCAAGCAAACACACTGGAAACTGATACGTTTCCCAAGAAATCGCAAAAGAAACATTCGTAGCAATTTCTTGAGGTCGAATCGACGTGACCTGTGATGGCGAACTTGTCAAGGTCGATACTCTCTCTCTCTCTCTCTCTCTCTCTCTCTCTCTCTCTCTCTCTCTCTCTCTCTCTCTCTCTCGCTCTCTCTCTCTCTCTCTGATACTACTTCTGGTTGCTTCTTTTAATGCTGTTAATATTTTTACCACTGATTACTATCACAGCTAATAATACTATTGATGCAGATGGGATTTTATTTACTCTCTCTCTGACACAATACTACTACAACTATTGCTCGTTTTAATACTAATGACATCTTTTTACAACCCATTACTATTACTATTGATGCACATAGTAACGATCTTGTCGCAGCAGTGAAAATTAAATGGGATCAGTTAAAATGTTGTTTGAGCTGAATAAAGGCTTCGTGATTCCGCCATGCTTGGAAATGAACCTTTGTAACTGGACAATACCTAAAGCATAACTCTTTAGATAGACATTTTGCTGATATTTAGCATAAATTATTCTACACATGGCAAGATACAAGCTCCTAATTGCTGGTTCCATAATCTGGTGGGGAAAACTACAAAACAGTAAGTTTGCCAACCCGTAGCAAGGATTCACATGGGATGTTTTCCATTATCGACGGCACGCATAGCTGATACTTACTCATTATTTATTTCTATATTTATCTTTATCATACATTTTCCCCTTTTCTCACAGTGTTACTGAAAGAGTCAACAATTTTCTTTTACAATGTTCAATCTGGAGTTCTGTTTCTGCCTCCGTTTCCCCGTCTCTAATAACCTCTCTGCATTGAAGAGATATATCTCTATCGTTTCCCTCAAGGTTAGGCTAAACTAAGGAGAGGCCCCGCCCTCCGCCCCCCTCCCCACCCTCATATCCTTCTTCCTTTTCCCCTCCTTCCTCTTGTTTTCCTCAGGCTGCCTAAAGAAAACAAGAGAGAGGAATTCCTACATCTTTGTCTAAATGCAAGTGCTTCTCGCGGCTTCCAAATGAAACTTGGAAAGCCTGGCAACTCCCAGCAAGCATTCAAGACTGTTTTAGTCTGTAAGGTAAAATAATTATGATGAACTCACTCGGGTATAGTGCATATGGATCCGTGTTATTGGAAAAAAAACGTGTTTGAATTAAATAAAAAAAAATGTCAGTTTATAACACACAAGCGAACTGAAATACTCACGTTACGAAAAATTTAAATTGTCATACTGTAGATTGTCATACTCAAGATGTTGTAATTATGGTTCATACCGTTCAAAAAAAAAAAAAAAAAAAAAAAAAAATTTCCCTACACCACTCCCCAGTGACGTGATGTTAGAAACGTTTTCGTTTTGTTTTTTTACGGCGAATAGTAAAAATCATAATCATCATCAGAGACAAGGCATCAGAAACACCGACAAAATATAACAGGTAAAAAATGCGCCGAAGTTTCTTCTGCGCAATCGAGTTTTCTGTACAGCGTATAATCAAGGCCACCGAAAATAGATCTATCTTTAGGTGGTCTCCCTAAAATGCTGTATGAGCCGCGGCCCATGAAACTTTAACCACGGTCCGGTGGTGGCCTATCCTATATCGTTGCCAGATGCACGATCATGGCTAACTTTACCTTTAAATAAAATAAAAACTACTGAGGTTAGAGGGCTGCACTTTGATATGTTTGATGTTTGGAAGGTGGATGATCAACATATCAATTTCCAGCCCTCTAGCCTTAGTAGTTTTCAAGATCTGAAGGCGGACACAAAAAGTGTGGACAGAAAAAGTTCGGACGGACAAACAAAGCCGGCACAATAATTTTCTTTTACAGAAAAGTAAAAACGAGCAGATAAAATCCAAATAACGGAAGCCCACAACTACGCCACCGAAAAACAATAAAAATAAAACCATCCAAAGGAGCTATGTAAATAACGTATGGCTATTTACATGTAGTCCCTCGGGGAAGAAAAAAAAAAGTATTATTCCAGCGAAGAAATACTTAGGGTCGCATAGCAGCTTTCTTGACAGAGCGCAGACATAAGTCACCGGGAACCCCACTTGATCTCCAGAGAGAGAGAGAGAGAGAGAGAGAGAGAAAAACAAATCCGGCCAAAAGGCGACGCCGGAAAATAAAGGAATGGAAAAGCTACACTCTCTCTCTCTACCTCTCTCTCTCTCTCTCCTGATTAACTCTTTTTCTCACTCTGTGTATCTGTACTCTCTTTCTATTTTGCACGCCCGTGCAAAACAGAGAGAGAGAGAGAGAGAGAGAGAGAGAGAGAGAGAGGAAGTGTATCAGCGTTTCCTACACATTCGTACCTTGATGTTTATGTGTCTATGTTTAATTGTTTTTCTTGTGCTACCTCCCACTTACTTCCTCTCTCTCTCTCTCTCTCTCTCTCTCTCTCTCTCTCTCTCTCTCTCTCTCTCTCTCTCTCTCTCTCTCTATTTTGCACGGGCGTGGAGGCCATCCGTTACATAGAAAAACAATCGACACAGTCTGGAAAGCAACGGGTTTTCTTTTGGTGAATAGAAGCTTTTAGTGAGAATGAGAAGTGAGAAACACTACTCTCATGAATTGGAGATTTCTATGAAGAGAGAGAGAGAGAGAGAGAGAGAGAGAGAGAGAGAGAGAGAGAGAGAGAGAGAGAGAGAGAGAGAGAGAGCGCAGCTAAAGCCTTGCGACGAGATTCAACTTTATGCTTTATTTTTTGACCTCCAAGATGCGACGGCTGCAGTGACTGGGGAATATGAAAACTGTCCTAATTTCATGAAAGACTGAGTGGGAGTGAGAGGAGAAGTAAGTGACAGTTGATACACTATACAGAGTAGGAGTAGGAGTTGATACAATACATAGTGTTTATAATAAACCACTCCACCCCGCAATTAACAACTGAATTATGTCTTCTGTATTGCGTCTTACAAAACAGGTGTTCCTGATATTATTACGCCTTTCAGAGGATTTACGCCAAACATAGGACTTATTTAAGTATTTATGCATAAGCCTACGTTAAGTAATAATCGCTAAAATTCATTATGGACATTTATGCAAAATGACACAAAAGAAAATACACTAATATAATCTCCAGACACAAACCTAAAATAATTCATAGGGAAAAAATTACTTAATATTCATAAGCCCGACAGAGAAAAGTTGAAATCTAGACATGAAGGACCTCTTATTGAGACAGAAAGACCAACACAAGACTCGCTCCAACAAGAGTCGTAACAGAATTACTCCTCCACCAGTGAGTTACATCACCCAAGAATCTCCCGATACTACGTAAGCTGGAGCAAGAGGGAAACATTTTTCTGAGAGAGTAAGTAAGGTCCCCTACAGGCTCGGAAAACTAAAATTGAATCACACGGATATGCTACAGAAATCAGGTTTGGGATCTCCGTAACAGGTAAGGACGTGGCAGGAATAAAGGCGTTCCTAACAAAGTTTTATTTTACATAGATACACGTATGTAATCGCAATATACACAAATCAGGGTTTATTATCATTTTCTGTTGGTGGGGAACCTGTTGGGCCGAAGTTCCCTTCTTAATAATGGGAGCTATGGTAATATGCATGACACCACTACCACGAAAAAAAGATTCATACTGGGGGCACGACCGTAAAAGCCGATAAAAATTTGCAAAAATACAAGTAAGATACCTATTTTGCTAAAGAATAAAAAGTTGAGCTCAAACATCTCCCAAAACCTGATAAATTTTGAAAATAAATTATGTCGAGTTAGGAAAAATTTTTTAATTAACAATCAGGTTTGTCTTGAACGTGGAACGGAAACAAATACAAAAATTAACAAAAAAGCGTTTTTGTTTCCAAAATCGGATGCCAACTACATATGACACAGAGGCTGCCTTTCTAATTAGCAGGTAAAGTGGCGCAGAAACATGAATTACGCAGCACAAATGGGTAAAGTTAAAATTAAGAAGAGGCCATAAATTCGGCGGAACGATGCTCCCTAATTAAGAGCTCACAGCATACTCAATAAAAGATTTTGCTACAGATGACAATATATCGTCATACAACTAGAGGGAGATTTCAAACAAACGTTCTTGGTATTACCCAAGTAGGAAAATTATTCCACAATAAGAATAAAGAGCCTTTTAAAATAATGTTTAAACGTTGTTAAATTTACAATTAAATTACACAAGCACTCTGAGTGTATTGTCCTCAAACTGACCACCAACCAGCATACTACATTTTAAAGCTAAAGAAGACACCAGTCACTTTTTCAGACACTCGGTAGATGTAAAGTTAAAGAAGACACCAGTCACTTTCTGAAGCATTCGGCTGATGAAAGGTTAAAGAAGACACTACTAACTTTCTTACGCATTCGTTGCTGATGAAAGGTTTAAAGTTAAAAAGACACCAGTCACTACTACAGAAGACAGTCACTTTCTTAGCCATTCGGTTGATGAAAAGTTAAAGAAGACACCAGTCACTTTCTTAGCCATTCGGTTGATGAAAAGTTACAGAAGACACCAGTCACTTTCTTAGCCATTCGGTTGATGAAAAGTTAAAAAAGACACCAGTCACTTTTTTAGGCATTCGGTAGGTAAAAAGTTACAGAAGACACCAGTCACTTTCCTAAGCATTCGGTGGATGAAAAGTTAAAGGAGACACTA
>NC_089747.1:6637500-6650000 GCF_040412425.1 Macrobrachium rosenbergii | reverse complement strand
TTCACGCGTCGTGATTTCAAGACCTCAAAACATTACACACTACAACATACAGTGGTTTCAGTTCATGATTTTTCATTGGAATATTATTCATGAAAGACTTATTCATGGAGAATAATTAGTAAAACGCTGAAGGTACGATGCATACCAATTTTAATTCCTAGAGAAAACAGGGCCTGTAAATCCTTGACACCCCAGGGCCCGTAATTCCTAGAAATATCAGATTCTATTATTACTAGACACATCAAGGTCAGTAATTCTAAAAGATGTTAGGTTAAGTTATTCCTAGAAATATAAGGGTAATTCCTAGCCAATCCAGGTCCTGAAATTACTGGAAATATCCAAGCCCGTCATTTCAAGACATAGAAGAGTCTGTAATTCCCAGACACAACAAAGGGAGCCATTTCCAAAAATTTCAATGACTGCAAAACCCAAGGCACTCGTGGGTAGAGCCCAGGAGACAACGGAGAGACAGCCTCCTGTAGAAGAACTTGCAGGCAACTGACAGCAAGTGTCAACAAGACCGGAATTAGATATCTCAAGATAAACCAAAACAGAAGGGGTCTGATGCCTGGGACAAAGGGTCACAATGAGACCTAAGAGACAATGGAGTAACTAAGACAATTCTGTGTGGTGTTGTGAATATAATTTATATATATATATATATATATATATATATATATATATATATATATATATATATATATATATATATATATACATATATATAAATTTACTACTCACTTATATCCCAGCTCTGACTCTTATTGACAGCTGGCCTCAGATGTCTACAGAATTTTTTATCCTTATTAACTTAATTTGCGCCGAAAAAGTGTTAACGTTAACCCACTCAACCTACAGCGGAGATCTGTCGATTTTTTCTTAACACACGCTTTCCTGAACTTCAAAGGTCCCTTTGATAAAAAGGGCAAGGTTAGGGGTGGTGGAACATGAGCTTTCCTAAACTTCAAAAGAACCTTTGATTTTAAGGGACAAGAGAAAGGGTCTAGAGAACCACAGTTATTTCGTTAATTGCTGATGTCGACAACCATTTTGGCTTTGTAGCTTTGGTAGTGAAGTAAAGGGAAGGATTTGATAAGTAATTATCATTATAATTCCTATCACTTCTCATGATCATCAATATTTTGTTTAGTTGGTACTGCCACTTTTGAAGGATATATATATATATATATATATATATATATATATATATATATATATATATATATATATATATATATATATATATATATATGTATATATATATACATATATACATATATATATATGTATATATATATATATATATATATATTTATATGATCCTTCAAAAGTGTCAATAACAATTTACAAAAAATATGATAATCTTGAGAAATTAAAATATTATAATGATATTTACTTGTTAAAACGTTCACTTTACTACACCGCCAAAAGCTACAAAGCAGAAATATATTATCGGCATCAGGCATATATATATATATATATGTATATATATATAAGTATGTATATATATATATATATATATATATATATATATATATATATATATATATATATATATATATATATATATATATATATATATATATATATATATATATATATATATATATATATATATATATATATATATATGTACTGTCATTATACATATACAAACACGCACCAACTTCGACACAACCCCTGACAAAAACTAAAAAAAAAAAAAAAAAACAGACTGAAAACAACGACGTCCCCAGAGGGACGCCATCAAGCATTCAAAAATGCTCTCCTTGAGTTTATGTCAGAGGGAAATGCAGAGAGAGAGAGAGAGAGAGTCCCAGAAGATAAAGGATCAGAATACCTCAGGAGAAGGACGAGAGAGAGAAAAAAAGAGAAAATAGGATAACGGGGGGCCAAAAGCAAGATAAAAGGAGATCAGACACCAATAAAAGGTACTAAGAAATTCAGTTTCCCGGGGGACTTCTGGTCGCTGCGCAATTTCGTCTCAAATTGGGGGGGAAAAATGACAAAAGCCTCGAGGAAAAAAAAAGACAAAAGACTTGGGAAATAAGATAAAAGACTTATAAAGACGAGAATCGGATAAAACGGAGGTGATCTGAAATGCTTCGTTGTCAGGTTCATTTCATATATACTTTTGCTGGAAGTGGACGAGAAATTTCATAACAAATACAATTAAATAATGTAGCGCAATGAGGCAAACAGGCAAGGAAATTTATACTGTAATGTGTGTGTCTGTGTATGTATAAGTATACATATATGCAATATATACATTATATATATATATATGTATATATATATATATATATATATATATATATATATATATATATATATATATATATATATATATATATACAATCACTAACACGTGAGTTATCACACAACACCACAGGTGTGAAAATAAGAGACGGGGTGTAGGTCCTGACCGGTTTCAACTAATCAGTCCTTCGTCAATGGCTCTGTGATAAAGTAGAAACCGGTCACAGGACCTACACCCCGCCTTTTATTTGTTTTACTCATGGGGATGTGATATAATTCATATATATAATTTATATATATACACACAATATACTGTATATAATATATATATATATATACACATTAATATTCTATTCCTGGAAGTCACCACCTACAAAAATATCGCTACAGAGAGCAAAATATATTTAGAAAATACGTACACAAAATATTGCAGGCAGAAAGGCAGAGAGAACGTAATTTCATGCTTCATATTTCAGAGGGAATGTTTAGTAATGTAAAGTCAAGAATTTTAAAAATATGTAAAAGCTGCAGAACTAACATAAACAAAAACCTGTGCGAGATTTTTAAAGTATTTTTAATGGAGTATTTTGCTCGACTAACACGACCTCAAATATAAAATCTTATGGACTTTAGAGCATGGAACAGAACTGAAAATGATATTACATTACAGAATTTTTCTTTAATAATATTGTCTTTATACATACATACATACATACATACATACATACATACATACATACATACATATAGTATTAAGACATCATATCCGTGGACTAAACATTTGTGTGTAAATGTAGCAATGGTTGAGAACTGGAGAGTCAACACTATATAAAAAAAAAGTACAGTTAAAATGCCCCGTTTGTTAACTGTAAGTGTGAGTTAGGTACTTTGTTTTTGGACTGTGGTAGTTTTCCAGGCACAGCGGGGAAGGACATGGTGATAATAACATTATCCTAAAATAATAAATACACACACGAGCAAATATACCTATACACAATATATATATATATATATATATATATATATATATATATATATATATATTATATACATATAATTTACACATATAACACACACACACACATATATATATATATAATATATATGTAAACACAAGTCCTCCACTTTCAAAACGCATAAGTTATTTGTTTTTTAAACTGGAGCTATAAACATTCCTGGATCTCCTATACATACCGGGCAACCATAGCCAACCAGTAAATATGCAAATGCAGCATAAACATGTTCCGCTCTTGAAAACAGTCATGAGTTTTCCAATGCATCTCATATTCGTACAATCAAAACAGAACAGATGTGCAAAACTATCTATTTCTTCTAAAGCCTCTAAAGCTGGCGGACGTTCGAAACCTTATGCAGGCTAAAACTAACATCTGTATGAAACTATCAGTGGCCTAAAACTAATAGCACATAATAAACATGCCAGAATTATCAGCAATCCGAAACGCAAGGAAGTAGTGTCATCATGAAGTTCTGAGGTCATAAATCTTCACGTTACATTAACAAGGAATAACATCTGTTTCTCTGTGAATGTATTATTGAGAATTTACTCAACTCTGTGTAAGCAAGCATATACTGTATGTATATATATATATATATATATATATATATATATATATATATATATATATATATATATATATAATGTCATGATCTGTACAAAGTAAAACTCTCTATATTATCCTCCTAGAATAATCTGTTCGTATACCCTTCTTAAATTATGCCTCTAAGCTACTGTGGCAAATTGAAAATTAAAACTGCATTCTAGTGAGCATAATGCAACAAGTAACATTTCAAAATCGCAAGAAATATTGGATGACATAATTCATACATAAAAAAAAAAAAAGAGAAACGAAATCATTTTAAGCTCAGAACAGTACCCCATGCTTCATGTTCTTTGTTATCTATTCTCTGCAGCAATCTCAAAATGCTTCGTCGCCAATGGAGCCAAAATAAAAAAAAAAGAGAAGGAAGTAGAAGTCTTACCGTCGCACGAATGGAATAGACTCTAAAAACAACACATAGATGGCAGCACACACCAGACTGGGAAGAGGCGCTCAGAGAGGGGGGGGAGGAGTGCCCTGTCTGTGTGTGCCAGTCAGCAGCTGTTCAAATATAGCTCCTTTCTAAATGCTTCGCACACACGAAAGGACATCTTGACATCATAAGAGAAAAAACATGAGAGAGTTAGTGAGTGTTGGAGAAAACTCTGTGGCGTCACCTCAATACGTTTAATCCCATAAGGGAGATGAAAGCATTTCTTTATAAGATGGTACTTAATGTAAAGCATTTCAGGCATATGCGCACAAATGAACTTAGATTATAAAGAAAAATGAAACAAAAGCAGATTAACTTAGAAGCCTACGGTAATTAGTATGAATAAACATTGCCTTTTTAAGAAACCGGAGCATATTCCGTTTAAATTTGCTTTGCAAACATAAGTAGGTCACTGAGTATGGTATTTTATATTTTCCTATCCATTTACACCTGTACACTGATCCATGCACACAATTATAACTTTTTGATAAATGAGAGAGAGAGAGAGAGAGAGAGAGAGAGAGAGAGAGAGTTGATACTGATACTATAAGGAACAAAAGTATTCCATCAAAATTACATAAGATCAAAATACTGAAATTTTCCTAACATCAAAAATGATCGATACCAAAGGGATATAGGATCATTTTAAAAAATGAAATGAAAAATGAAAACGAAATGTGGTAACATATGAAACAGAGAACAATAATTATTCCGCCAAAAAATTAAATGGAATTCAAATTAATAAGATCATCTTGTAACACATACCAAAGAGAAAAGGGGAATTATTTACAAACAAATCTTAAAACAAAAAGGAAAACAGAAAAGATAAACAACGAGCCTACCCACAAAACAAATTTTAAAATCCTCTTAGACCCTCGTTCTACAAAACCCGAAAAGGGAGGATATTTATCTGTACGGAATCACGATGGTCCTTCCCACCACTTCAACAGCACGCTTTCCGTAGCTTCTTGTGCTCTTGCCCTGTCGCAATCGACCAGCCAATCATAAATCCCATTCAAACAGCTCCTTACCCTAATTTCTGAAGGGGATTACGGCCTTTGGAGGGGAGGGGGACGGAAAAAAAGGGGGGGGGGTGTTCTCGAATAGGGATGCACACTCCATAGAATCCCATTTCAATCTTTTTTTTTTTCCTTTCCGCCCCAGGTACTCGGTACTGGGGGAATCTAATTTAGCTACGAATGATCATTCTGCTATTGGGAGAGATATTTAGTGGTTAAAGAACTTTAATGGAAAATCCAGGGGAAGTAAAGTGTAATCACAATAAACATAGGGGAGCTGGTTTATAGCGCTGAGATAGAAATAAGGTCGCTAATAAGTTTAGGGGAATCATATGGTAATAATATTTGAGAAATGTTATAATAATATAGAGAAATCGTAAAGTCATTTTTAAATGCGCACAGAGAAACAATAAAATCACTTTTAAACATTTACAGCAAAATCACGAGGCCACCTTTAAATATAAGGGTATCCGATGACAGAGGGGACATTTTTAAATCTAAAGGAATTCGATGATTAAAAACTAGGTAAGGGAATTCATTCATAGAAATAAGATTACTTTTAAATCAAGGGGAATCCGATATCAGAAATATGATCACTTTCACATTCAGGGAAATCCAATGAGTGCAATAAAATCACTATTAAACATGAGGGGAATTCGATGACACATATGATTATCATACATGGGGGAATCCGTCTGTAGACATATTACTTTCAAATATAGGGAAATTCAGAGATAATCTGCCGTAAAAAGTGCCATCAGTGTTATATACAAGAAGAAACATCTGATTACAATGAAACAATATGAAAGTCTACAGGATATCCACTGCTATACGAGACTACAAAAATAGATGAAATCATTGTTCAATGCTGTTGAAATTTTAAAGAAAACTCAATAAAAAAACTTAAACAAAAGGGCTTTGATGATTGCAATACGGATTTGAATAAATAAATTCAACCATAAAAATAAAATAAAAACAAATAAACAAAAAATCAACAGTATTTTTATAAAGGATTATATTGGAAAATTTTTACCATGAAATTATTTTCAAAATGTCATACGAAAATAGAACACACAATTTGAAAGCATGGATGCACATACACGCACATTAAAAAAATGATTTTCTTTATAGTTATATGTTCACTTGTTTAAAATAATGCCATTTTAACAGTCTGTCTTACGATATAACTGGTATCACATGCTAGATATTATTGGTGGCATCGTACATCATTACGGGATCCATATTATATACCAATCGTTGATATATACGCAGATATATTCATACACACACTCAAACATTCGTACACACACACACACACACACACACACACACACACACACACACACACACACATATATATATATATATATATATATATATATATATATATATATATATGTGTGTGTGTGTGTGTGTGTGAGTAGTGTGAGCACACGTATATATTTATATAGGTATTCATGTGGAAAGTCAGGGGTTAATATATTTTATTTGCATCATCAATGCACAACTCTCTCTCTCTCTCTCTCTCTCCAAGTCTCTTCTCAGTTTCAAAAGGATTTAACCCAGACCTCAGTTCAGTGTCAACCATTTGAGTGATACGACTCCAAGGGTTGGCTTCATCTGGTGTCAAACAGCATCTGGGGTACACTGACAGGCGGTAAGAGCAGTTTCCGATTTCAAGGGAATTTCACATTAGTTGACAACTTATTATTATTACTACTTTCTTAATTATTATTATTATTATTACTGTCCAATATCAACGTAAAAGAGAAAATCATTGTAAGGAAAACTGAGAAGACTCAATATAAAAAGAAGTCGAATGGCGCAGCCATCTTTTTAACAAGATATACTCTAATCTAAGAGAGTCTATTTCATTATTATTATTATTATTATTATTATTATTATTATTATTATTATTATTATTATTATTATTATAAGTTTCGGGGCACTCAGTTCGCTGATTAACACATGAAAGAGCAGCGTGGGAGAATTTTTTTTTACTTTTCACTTAGTTGTCATATTTTTGATTAAGCTCTAATTTCCAGGATTACTCACCTAAACCAAAATGAAATAATTTTTTTTAATATATTTGTTATCACAAGTTCGTAAGTGTATTTAGTCGTTTATGAGTCATAACTGGCTATTGAAAATTCTTGCAGGTACTTCAGTTAGCTTGTTCTCATGAGAATCATAACCTTTTTGATATTTGATATATTTTTATTAAATGTTTCCTGCAGCTCTATAGACTTCATTTTGTTTAGTTTTTATCTTGAAGGTGTTATTGGATTTTTTTTAACAATTCTGCAACCTTCAACTAGCCTAATTGCTAGTGTCATATTTCCAGATTTACTGGTTCTTTATCAGCAAAATAATTTTTGCATATGCATTTTTCACTGCAAACAAATTTTATATGTGTACATATATATATACATATATATACAGTATATATATATATATATATATATATATATATATATATATATATATATATATATATATATATGTATGTATGTATACATATATGTTTTCTGCTCATTTTCCTTTCTTTATATTACTAGAATAATAATAATAACACATAATAATAATAATAATAATAATAATAATAATAATAATAATAATAATAATAATTCGATTAGTACTTGATCATTAGTGAACTGAACCCCGTTCAATCTTTGGTAGAGGAAAAAATTGACTAATTAGAGGAGGACGTTCAAAAAAAAAGCTAATTATGAAAGTTATAAAAACGACCATTTAATTTTTTCTTCATAACACTGAACCATTCGAGTATGGTACTGCTCACGGTTTAATGGCAGAATAAAAATAATTTTCTTAAGTAAATTAATAAGGGGGAAGACAATTACTGAAAAAAATCTAAGACTTTGAACAAGAATTTGCTTAATAAAAAAACAATGAATAAAAATAATTTTCTTAAACTGATGACAAACGGGAAAGAAAATTTAGAAAAATACGAGGATTTCAATAAAAATTTTCTTAAGCAAAATAACTGACGAGGAAATAATTTTGTAAGTGAAAAAAAAAATATGCACAATCAAATTAATTAGGAAATGACCTCATACGAAGTAATGCAAACGAAAAATAGAGATAAAAAAGGATAAAAGCTGAGTAAGTGACTTTGGAATACCAATGAATAATTATTGAACGAAAAGCGAATTTCTCTAAAACCTAAAAAGCAGATGTTGGCTGGCTGGCGCCACGCACCAGAGAATTCAATTATATCGTTAATTAATTAATTAGTTTTAAGAAAAATCTTTTTCGTGGATAATAATTATCAAACAAAAAGCAAAAAATAAAAATGATTAAATGTAAGTGGTGACGGAAACAACGAGGTACAGTGGCGTAAGATATATAATTATATGAGCTAAAATTTATAGAGAAAAAGTGTCATAAGTTATTTCATGAGGAACTTTATTTAAATGATAATGATTTGATGCATTATCTAGATGTAAAGAAAGCTTCAACAAATAATAATAATAATAATAATAATAATAATAATAATAATAATAATAATAATAATAGTAAAATTCTAAAATAATAATAATAATAATAATAATAATAATCATAATAATAATAGTAAAATTCTAAAATAATAATACTAATAATAGTAAAATTATAAAATAATAATAATAATAAGTATAATAATAATAATAATAATAATAATAATAATAATAATAATAATAATAATAACCTTTAAGCTACTATGATTTAAATGGAATTGATGGCCAGTTTAATAATAAGAATATATAAACAATAATCCCCTATTTCATCATGAGAGAATAATTGACCTGGATAACAACGACAGCAATATTCAACAGAAATTCCTTAAGGGAGAACGTCATCGTAAGTCATATTTCTCTGTTACCATTTTCTCTCTCTCTCTCTCTCAAAAAAAAAAACCTGCTTCATGCGTCATGTATGACATTTAACTCGACTGAACTCCGAGAAGATGATCCCGATGTTGAAACTCGATACGTCATGCTTACACGTATGGAGTAGGCAACCTCAAAATCGTGAAAATTATAAATGATAAAAAAAGTCGTTTCTGTTGAAGGTAGGGAGAGGTATTTCAGCCGTGAAACGATAAGAAGAAAATTTGCAAAAACAGATTTCAAAAGTTTCGGCGAGACGACTCTGTAAGGACAGTGACACAGTGATACATGTGGGGCATATTAAATCGTAAAGGCAAATACGGTCTTTAAGGCTTGAACACTTTTCTTTCTCTTTTTTTTTTTAATTAAGAAAAGGTTTTTTTCTGTGTCATTTTAAACAACGTGACTAAATTCAACGTATATTTTTTTTTTTTACGAGCGTTTAAATCACCCTTTGCCACAATTTTCTATTTGTCTTCACAATCACTATCAGTCACAAACGTACTAGCGTGCGTGTGTTTGTGTGTGTATGTGTGGGAGGCGGGGGAGGCACCTCAGCCAGGGAGGAGAGGATCCTACGGACACGCCCAAGGATCTCCCCTCTCACTCTCTCCCTATCTCATCCCGCCGACATTCCGACCTTCCGGACGCAACAGCTACGCGAAGGCATCATCACCTCCTACGAGAAGTGGTCACAAAAGCGAAAAAAAGTTGGGGGAGACATCGCGACATCGGTCCCCTTAGACGATATCCGTGCAACTGACCCAGGCCACGCTCAAACACCGCCAGGTCGACAGGGCGCATGCGCACTGCACCGTTACACACTCACGTCCTCAAGGACTCACTCTCCCTGGCCCTGCCGAGGCCCAAAACAATGCCATGTGAAAACAGACGACCCGGCATTACGCTGAGCGATTAAGAACGCATTACCGGACTCGTCGGCTGCGAGGTCTTAATCTCGGCTAAATAAGACCACCATTACGATAAATTTCACGACTTCGTTTCACTAACGAGAAGCAATTTCATACCAGCAATTGCATACCCGCAATTTCACACCTGGTTCCGTTCCGAAATCGACTTAACGCCAGGTGATGGTATTTCTAACCTCCGTAATGCGAAAGTTCCAATCACTAAGAAAGGGGTTTCTCGCTTAATACCCAAAGGAATGTTTAAGGTCAAGTCCTTCTAAAAGGTCACGTGGGCACTCGTCTCAACGTATAAGGGCATGAACAAAATAATCACAGATGAAAAAATAAAGGAAACTGAATAAAAGGATTTATAAACGCTTATCATCATCACAAGGCAAAACCATTTCATTTTTTATAACACTAGTATCATCAATATAAATAATAAGCTATGATGAAAATGACACTGATTTGCAATATTGTGAAAAAATTAAAAGCGAGAGAGAGAGAGAGAGAGAGAGAGAGAGAGAGAGAGGTGACGTACTACATATGCAAAAACCAAATACGGCATAGGAACAAAACGGCGTCGGGCAAAAAAGCAAAGTTTCGCATCGGCCAAACTGAGGAAAATGTAAATATTTTGAGAGGAAAATTTAATTAGGAAAATGTACATTTTTTGAGAGGAAAATTTCGTGAGGAAAATGTAAACATTTTGGAGGAAAATTTCGTGAGGAAAATGCAAATATTTTGACAGGGAATTTTCATGAGGAAAATGTAAATATTTTGACAGGAAAATTCCGTGAGGAAAGTGTAAATAATTTGAGAGGAAAATTTCGTGAGGAAAATGTAAATTTTTTGAGAGGAGAATTCCGTGAGGAAAGTGTAAATGTTTTGAGAGAAAAATTTCGTGGGGCAAATGTAAATATTTTGAGAGGAAAATTTCGTGAGGAAAGAGGAAAATTTCGTGAGGAAAATGTAAACATTTTGAGAGGGAAATTTCGTGAGGAAGAAGAAAATTTCGTGAGGAAAATGTAAAAATGTTGAGAGGAAAATTTCGTGAGGCAAATGTAAGTATTTTGAGAGGAAATTTTCCATACAACGCCGAACGGGAACTCCGAACTCGAAACTCCTAGGATTCCGAGGCTTATCGCACAGTCAATCACTTTCATGAGGGGGAAATCGATCATAATAACCTAACATCCAGCAGGGCCAGTAAATCAACAAACGTATCAGTCTCCATAATCATATACTGTAAGTCTGCATACAAGTTACGTCGTAAAAACGTTCGGTACGATACTGAAGAACGTGTAGCTTATGTATCTTAAAATCGTTCGGCACGATACATAAGAACGTTTAACTACTTATCCTATAAACGTTCAGCATAATACGGAAGAACGTTTAGCCTTGATGTATCTTAAAAACGTTCGGTACGATAGTGAAGAACGTTCATCCTTTAAGTATCTTAAAAACGTTCAGTGCGATACTGAAGAACGTTCAGCCTTAAGGATCTTAATAATGTCCAGTAAGATATGGAAGAACGTTTAGCTTTGACATATCTTAAAAACGTTCGGTACGATACTGACGAACGTTTAGCCTTATCTTTAAAACATTCAGTACGATACTGGAGAAAGTTTAGCCTTTACTAATCTTAAAAACGTCCAGAACGATACTGTAAAACGTTTAGTCTTTCCTTATCGGAAAAATGTTCAATAAGATACTGGATAACGTTTAGCCTTGACATATCTTACAAACGTTCAGTACGATACTGAGGAACGTTCAGGCTTGACATATCTTAAAAATGTTCAGTACGATACTAAAGAACGTTTAGCCTTTATATATCTTAAAAACGTTCAGCACGATATTGTACAACGTTTAGCCTTAACATATATTAAAAACGTTCAGCACGACACAGAATAACGTTTAGCCTTTGTATAATTCAATACGATACAGAATAACGTTTAGCCCCTACATATCTTAAAAACGTTCAGCACCATACTGAAGAACGTTTAGCCTCTACATGTCTTAAGAAACGTTCAGTGCGATACCGAGGAAAGTTTATCCTTTTTATACCTTGAGGGGTTTGCAACGCTTGTGGGTCAAAGGAAAAACAAAATGCCTTTTTTCTTTTGTTTTTTAAACAAAGGATTTACCCCGGTGTTCACACACACGAAGTACATAAATGCCTAAATGACCTGGCAGGTGAGAATGTTACGTGCAACATTTATTAAGGAACAAAATAGTTAAGACTATCTTAACAAAAGGAATTTTGGCGTATTTGCAGTCGCAGTAGTAATAATACTGGTATGATAAATAAACAACAGATATATATTTTTCATAGGAATTTATCACGCGATTTTATATATTTTTTACATAAGAAT
>NC_089747.1:6630000-6632500 GCF_040412425.1 Macrobrachium rosenbergii | reverse complement strand
AAGACAATATTTTGCATTACAACATTTACGGATTTAACCGTATAATAACATAGAGATACAAGTACCCCGAAAATATTTTTGGAGTTACCGTGATTCAAAGTAATTACGAATAGTGATGAGTTCAAGATATACTGATTACGGATATTATTGCAAATGTTTCTTTCTCGTACCATAGCAGGAATTGCTTGAAGTCCTTCTACAACCGTAATCATTATAAAATAACCCTATTATTAATTGTAACCACCAAAAAAGTTAAATTTTCCGAGAAACGTCGCTGCTTAGAACAAAAACGCCGTAGAGCCCTTTCTATACATTTGTTGATTAAAATGCCAAGGTTTAGCAAGGAGCACTTCTGAAAATTACCGAGAAGGTTCCCAAGTAATCTCGGGTATTCCGATAATCCCAGTTCATTTCATTAATGGCAAATATACGGACCATACACGAAATCTACAGTAACCCCTCTGTGTATGGCCCACGGTGCCACTAATTGCAGTCCTGGTCCTACATACTGCGAAGGGCAGCACTTAAAAGGGGACATGAAAAACGAAAATCTCCATAAATGAAAACTGGCCAAAAGGGGTAAAACTGAAAATAATAATGGGATATCTTAATCGCATTCCCAGGCATAAACAATAAGTTTTGTACCTGGTAACCAGTCGACTGGCTTTAATCGGAAGTATTATACCATCTGGAATCACTTACTTCATGGTGGAAAAGAATACTTAAATATATTGATGCACACATACATATATGCTTGTCATGTTTATAATAATATACAGGTACATGGACACGCATTATGTATTTACCAAGAAAAATTTTAACACACAAGAACTCCAACCTGGATTCTGTGTGTGTGTGTGTGTGTGTGAGAGAGAGAGAGAGAGAGAGAGAGAGAGAGAGAGAGAGAGAGAGAGAGAGAGAGAGAGAGAGAGAGAGAGATGGTCTATGAGACAGCTTCAACGGTCTTTCCTTCTCTGAAGACCCTCCGAAGAAGTCCTCCCTTTTATCTTAGAAAAGCGGAAACGAAGAAGAAGAAGAAGAAGAAGAAGAAGAAGAAGAAGAAGAAGAAGAAGAAGAAGAAGAAGAAGAAGCCTAAGGGGAATTGTTTTGGTCGGAGGAAGCTTCAGTTCGCCAGCTGCTGGCAAAACGGCTGCGGAATACGACGAGATAAAACCCAAGGAACTGTAATGAAAGAGTTGGGGAAATTCTCCAGGTAAAACTGGGCTGAAAGTGAGGGGAATTTCACGACGGAAAAAAAATATTGGGAAATAATTTAACGTTTTGTTAAGGCGGGAAAAGTAAAGAAGAGAAACGCCTTGGATTGGAAAATATACCGAAAGTAATTTAACGTTTGTTGCAGTGGAAATGCAATGGATAGAAAACACAAAAACACAACGTACTATTGATGATCAAACATGAATGCAATATAAATGAGAGATACGGAATTATCGGTTAATAAAACACAACTATGAATTGTATGTAAGGATAAAGACACAAAAACACATCGTCTTTCTAATGGTGATTGAACATGAATGCAATACGATAATAGATAAGGAATTACGTTTCGGCCAATAAAACGCAACTAGAATTGCACGTATGGGTAAAACAAACGCACTCATCAACTAACAAGGACCCAGCCACATTTGTACTCAGAAACTCTCATCTGTGAAGCTATGCACAGAAACGAGAGATATTTTCTCACTGTGAGACATTTCCTCACTGTAAGATATTACCTCACTGTGAGATATTCCTCACTGAAAGATATTTTCCCACTGAGAGAGATGTCCTCACTGAGACATATTTCTCTACGGAGAGATATCTCCCCACTGAGAGATATTTCCTCAATGTGAGATATTTCCTCACTGAGAGATATTTCCCTACGGAGAGATATCTCCTCACTGTGAGATATTTCCTTACCGAGAGATGTTTTCCTCATTTGGAGATATTTTCCTCACTGAGAAATGTTTTCCTCACTGCAGCGTAAGTCACACTGGGGAAATAGAAGGAATTCCTGTTTGCTATTAAATATCCGGCACAGGATACCACGGCTGGAAATCACAGCATGGAAATGAGAACAACGTTTTGATTCCCCTCCCGGGGGGGATGGGATGGAGGGAGGAGAGGGGGCCTCGTGACCAAACATTCTGAAACTGACTGAAAAATGTGGAAAATGTCGTTTGCTTCTAGAGTAAAGACAGGTTGTTATAATGAGAGAGAGAGAGAGAGAGAGAGAGAGAGAGAGAGAGAGAGAGAGAGAGAGAGAGAGAGAGAGTCTCATGAAAAGACTTGGGTGAGAGGTGTTGCCTTTAATGGTGAATTTGATATTAATCTCAACTGTCAGATGTAGATATATATATATATATATATATATATATATATATATATATATATATATATATATATATATATATATATAAAAGAAAACAGCAACATAAATAAGATAAAGTTAAGGTCCTAAAATCACATTAAATAAAAAATAAATAAATAAAAAAATAACTTT
>NC_089747.1:6617500-6622500 GCF_040412425.1 Macrobrachium rosenbergii | reverse complement strand
ACCAAAGTATAGTAAACGAATGCACTGACGTATAAAAATCACAGACAGAGATCAGGGATTAAGTTGTCAAGGTGAACGGAAAACGTGAGGTATTTAGAGCATCTAATCATTTCTCAAATAAACAAAACAGTTTGCTTTTACTTTGAATGCAATGCGATCAGAACAGCCGTCTACAAAATATTTAATATCTTTCTACCTAAATCTCAGTCATTTAAGTACAATGAACTACTCCTAAATCTATCTATTCTTGTCTAATACTATTAAACACGTCTACAAAGTTCTTCTGCTACAAGTGTATCCATCTATATATCTATCGATCTTTTCTAAGTGCTACGCTGTATAAATTTCGAGACGTCTAGCTGTCGTACTGCCAATAAAAACCAAAATCAATTACTTCAACAAGTTGTCAAAACTGAGAAAAACTAAATAAAGTGAGATAAATAATGTAGATATTACAATGAAAAAAGTCAGAATCAGTGAGACCTGAGAAGTGAGGCTTTGAATTTCAATACATCAGTGCATCATGTCTACTTTGGCAATAACCAATATGTTACCTGTGATATAAGCCACGAAAGGATGTTCTACCTGCGGAATATCTAACACTGAAAACTGCTCAATATTACGTCAGCAAAGCTATCCATACTTATGTATGATTACCAGGTCAGCAATGGACGGAATCTACGCAGGAGGGTCAATCTTTAGTTTTTTTTTTTTTTGTTTTACTTAGCACGACCAACTTAGTAATACTTAGCACGACCAACTTTGCATCCCTCACTTTCCTTGGTGAATCATTTTCTGTCAGGCTCTCTCTTATTTTTTTTAGCAGTTTTATTTCAATAGATACACTCTCTGCACTTTGGTTGCTTGTTCTTAAAACGCTGTAAAGTAATAATTAAAAATTTCCTTTGTCGACTCTTGCTTAAAAATTATGTTTTTCTTTCTAAGATAAAAATTAAGTGGGTAGAATTTTAATACATTACTGCTATCTTCAAGGACTGCAAGTACAAATATTTTGTCCTTTGAATTAGATCAGAATTTTTACAAAACAGCATTGTGTTATGAAACATTTATTCCAAGCATAAGTACCTACAGGTCTTGAGTTTATATAATTCCTAGAGTTCATTATTAATATTAATAATAAAAAAGACAATTATGGGTAATCAACTTTCACAATATACTGATAAGTTGACATATTGTTTAAATAATACTTGACGATTTTCAAAATATAAAATTTTCTTCAATACAATAAAAGTCATAACAAGATTATTATTCAAAATAGTGACCGGTATTCATTACAAAATGTAGCACATACAAATCACTAATACTCATTTATGTTATAATATAAAGAAAAACGACACAAGAGCAACCACAAATGCGAAAAAAAAAGACTCCTTTAAGAGAACGTAACAGAAAAAGACCCCAAGAGCAAGAAATGCTTATCTACCAGTAAAATCTATCCACGACAAACTCACTGAAAGCAAGACCATTGTAATATGAACGGCACTAGCTGTCCATACAGACACACGAATCCACATTTTTTAAAAACAATAATAACAAGTTCATAGTAGCCAGGTCTTTGTTTCTCTACAAAATCATCTCTGAACAGGAATACGGAATGTGCAAGTTATATTCGCCAATACCAGAAGCTATATGGTTAATAAACATCAACGGCAAAGGAGGAGGTGTTTTGTATCATATCAATGTGTATGTATAGAGAGAGAGAGACGATGAGTGCCAGTACTTGACAAAGCCATACTGTAAGAAGCCGGACATTTACAGCAAGATCAAGTGTACGTCATAACTATACAACCTAATATTAAACGGCGAGGGTCCTGTACTTTGAGGAATCTGGCCAATGGCTTACTCCTTCCACAAGCACTTTCCGATAAAAAATAACTATGCAAACGAAATATGATCGAATTTTGAAAGCGGATTCTTTATGAAGAGATTGGATTTTGCCTTCTGTATAAATCCAGCTCAGTTAATTGCTGGTCATGGACACGGAATTTAAACGTTCAACAAAGTCCAAGTTTGAATGTATACCAATAAGTCAATCACTTTGCAAAACAATCTAAGTAAAAATGTCCGTTGGATTTCTATGTACCATTAAGTTATTACCGCTTTAAGTTAAACAAAGAATGAAAATAAGCAAAATGCTTCTATAATAATTTAAATGATTTATTACAAATACTTTAAATATAATCTATCATAAATAAACCCCCCAAAAAAGAGTTTTATTTGTACTTAAATCGACATTACAATTCAAGTCACTTCAAAAATGATATGGAATGCATCTCTCACGTATTGGTAAATCAACGGTGGAAAAAAAGAGATTATTATATAAATTACAAACAAATTTGATGTATATCCAACTAAATTCAACTAAAGAGTAAACGATTTAAAGTCAAATTCCAAAATATCCGGGAAGATTTGTTTGTTTACGAATGAGAAAAAAAATAATGAAAAAGTGACACGGAAGAAAAGTAAACATTGGCAGATTCATTTCAACTCGCTAATGAAAGCAAGGAGGACTCTACACCTCTAATATTTTTCTTCACTTTTCTAATGGTTCATGCGCCTCCATAAACGTTTTTTGTTCTCTCTCTCTCTCTCTCTCCCCTCTTCTCTTTCAGGTAATTGTCTTTTTTTAGTTTTTTATAAGTATTAGCAGTGAATTTTACAATGTCACTGACATCAGACTGACTTTATTTTGAATAGTTTTTAGTTTTACATGTCATGGATATCACCAATGGCTTAAAAAAGTATTAAAATCCTCCAGTCATCATTTGAACCAACCGAAAATGGAAAGTCAAACTCAATGCTTGTCAAATAATTTTTAAAAAATATCATAAACATTTTATAATAAATTTGAGAACCACCGAAACTGAGAGAGAGGTAGAGAGAGCGAGAGAGAGAAAGACGCCTCAGAAGCCACACGGTGTCGATGTGCGGGTGTGTGTGTGTACGTGTGTGTGGCTTGTGTATATAGAGGAACCACTTGTCTCTGGCCCCTTGAACAGGGCTGACTGTGTGTCTTTCTACCTCCTGATGCGGCGCAGGCGCGAATACCAAGCCATGGCGACTCTAAGATTGGTCCACTCTTGCTCACTCCTTGATCTACTGAGCTTACTCGAATTGTCTAGGCCAGGTGCCTTGTCCTTCTCGCTGTAGGGAAAATGTAGGGAAAGATACAGGGCAGTCCAGTGATAGCCTTTGCTTACCTTCAACGATGGGGCTAAGTCTATAGTAAGGTCAAGGTGACGGTTCTCCCTAAATAATAAGTTTATCATTTTTTTTCTTAGGTTCCCTATCTACTTGTGACCTTACATTGATGGAAGAATCGTTCAAAGCCTTTTTATGCACATGTTAGTTAAATGTGTCTGCACACACACACAAGACTTACAACTATGCAGTACCTAATTAGTTATTTGTTAATCTCAGACTACGTGGAGAGAAAAAAATGTAGTTTCTGTAATTAGATATATTGAGAATTTAAAGGTAAGTAAACCATGCTGTATAAAAAATTATTAATCACTAAAATAAAATATCTAAACTTGATTCTGAAGTAATGTAAATTTTCCAAACTGGAAGAGCAAGTTTCACTACGAAAAAAGTCTACGGGATCCTCAACCCACATTTCAATTACTCGGGCTATTGTCTCGTACTATGCTAATGGCTAATATCATGCCCTGTATCTCTCGATTATGTATGTCACCTGTAACTTTCCTGTATTATGGTGGTATTTCTAGCCGTAGAAAGTGGCTCAGAACACTTAAGGGCCTAATATGAGTACTTAACCTAAGCAACTGATGACTCTTAAGCTATTACACTTAGCTTACGCTTCCTGCTAGTTAACATAAAAGCAAGGTGGAGGTATATGGAAATGATTTTAGGAATTTGAAATAAGTATTCACAATGGACATTATTCTACCTGAGTAAATATTAAGTCCAGATTTATGTAAAAATAATAAATCTATAAAATCATTTCCATAAACCTGTTTACACTAGCGTACTTACATATCGGCTGAGGATGAATTTTATAATGGTGACAAATAATTCAAATAATTATTCCAAAGGAAGAGCCAATCGTGATTACTGACGTAATATGAAATGGTGGTTTGAAATGCAATCATGAGTATGTGATGAAGATTACGCTGTTTCCAAGGCAATTGCGTTAGGCCTAAATGTCTAAGTAAGAGGTCAGCTGGATTAACTGAAGACAGGCAGTGAGAATGTTTTTTTTTTCAAAACACCGCAAATTTAATCAAGATGAGGCAACATGGTGAACATAGTCCTCTACTACTCGGTGCATAATGGAAAGCAAACCTCTCTGATCTCTATCCTGATATTCCTCTACGAAAACAAAAAGACTGAAACTCAAGAGAGCATAACCTATTTCAAAATCTTCTAGAATTCCAAAGAATGTTGTGCTTATGGTATCTTTGTAACTATCGTACGTGAGTACCGCAAGATATATATATAAGTAGGAAATAAATAAAGCTGACGAGGATTAAACATATGCAGTTAATTCCTTGTTTTAGTGTTGGGTGATTTAATTAGATTTATGCCTGAAGAAGAAACATGATCTACCTATGAGCGCGCACACCGTGGGGGGGAAAATGTGCGAGTCATCCATAACACCAAACTTAAGACACCCATTTTCTTTGTATGGTGGAAATTTTCCGTTTTCTTCGAACTTACCTCATGGGCGAGGAGTTGGCCGTGGTCCCTCCATCCCCGCCGTCGCCGCCCCCGGCGCCGTCGTCAGTCGTTTTCGACTTCTCCACGCGGGGCTTCTCCCTCGGCTCGGAGATCTCCGACGTCGCCTTGTGATGGCTGAAGAGGGCGGAACTGGGCGGGTCGCGGCCCTGTGCGAGAGCCGAGAGGGCGAGGGACGCGTGAGCTTGTTCGAGGGCCTCCCCAGGGATAAGGCTCACCCGTCGGGAGTTCCGCCCGGGGGCTTTGAGGGCGGCGGGGGATGATGGAGAGCGAGGGCGCTG
>NC_089747.1:6585000-6612500 GCF_040412425.1 Macrobrachium rosenbergii | reverse complement strand
GATACACCATTCAGCACAAGGGATCGAAGTCTCCCAAAGTTGCTTAGCGGACGGAAAACTTGCGCTTATTATACTGTCAAAACTTTGTTATTCTGCCCACAAAAGAGAAGGCAAAACTCGCCGTAACACGCTTTAATGAACCCCGTTTGACTGGGACCGAGAAAAACGGAGATGAAGTAAGGAGTGAAATTAAGAAAAATGAAGAAAGAAAAGTATTATGTCCGAGAGTGAAATTAAGAAAACTAAAGAAACAAAAGTATTATGTCCGAGAGCAAACTTATGTCCGAGAGTGAAATTAAGAAAAAAGAAGAAAAAAGTATTATGTCCGACAGTGAAATGAAGAAAAATGAAGAAAGAAAATTATTATGTCCGAGAGTGAAATTAAGAAAAATGAAGAAAGAAAAGTATTAACCGAGAGTAAAATTAAGAAAAATGAAGAAAGAAAAGTATTATGTCCGAGACCACAAATTACATTAAAAACAGTTCGTAAACAACCAAATATACAGTATGTATAATATATATATATATATATATATATATATATATATATATATATATATATATATATATATATATATATATATATATATATATATATATATATATATATAATTTAAATGACATGTAAAAGGAAGGACCACAATGAGTATTATTATTAAAATGGCATTTTACATAACCATTTCTCGTGATATATAATTTGTACAAAGTAAAAATTAACTGAATATGAGCCTTACAAAGTAATATTCAGGCTGGGAATTTAATGTACCCATGATATCAACTTATTTTCACCGACTAAGGCCATCAGAGACAAAAAAAAGTACATTAAAGCATTTACTAAAATATTAATCTATTGTCCTGCAACGTGTGATGAAAAAATCTTGATAAAATTCCTTTTCATACAAAGAAAAAAGTTTAGGTTGGTAAAATAGGAAGATCCCACTATAAAGACTACCCAAATAATTTTGTGCAAAAGGAATATAAACTTGTACAGCAAAATGGGTTTCGGATTTAATGTCAAAAGCCTTTTAAACCACTTCGTGCAAAACGATGAAGTTGCAAAGCCACTGAATAACCTTCATTAAATAAATTCGCTTCAAAATCCCCGGAATATTTCCTAAATCAAGAAGTATATATATACTGTATATATATATATATATATATATATATATATATATATATATATATATATATATATATATATATATATATATATATATATATACATATATATATATATATACATATATATATATATATATACATATATATATAATATATATATATATATATATATATATATATATATATATATATATATATATATATATATATATATATATATCCTCTCAGTTAGAGAGATGGTTCCAGGGGAAGTTAACCTTGCCGTTATAAGAAAGTCTTTCATTATAATATTACAAATACAAAACCCTTTTCCACCAGCAATCCACCACTTTCGAATAACGACCAAACACATAATTCACTGCTTAAGTCAACATAAGGAAAATTAACGTTTCAAAAAACTTTATTGAGTAACTTTCCTCCGCTGTGATTACACACAAAAATTTTGTATTATTATTATTATTATTATTATTATTATTATTATTATTATTATTATTATTATTATTTCAGTAGATGAAACCTATTCACATGGAACAAGCACACCAAAGGGGTCATTGCTTGAAATTCTAGCTTCCACACTGCAGCAGTAACTGATCACTATACAGAGCCAGAGATTTTTCATCGACCCGGGGGAGACGCGAACCCGCGACATCTGAGTGGCATGCCACGACACTAACCACTATGCCAGCGGACCAGCTGGTAGCATTGAAGACCATGATGAAAAATATCCAGCATCAGCCAGCTCTTCAATAAATATTACTTTCCCTGTTGAGCCGAGATGTCTTACTTTATCCTCCTCAATAAATATCGAAGTTTTCCCAGATAAAACGTACCTTTAGCGACGCCGAGGGCAATATAAACAGCCGCATTATGCTTCACCGAACGCCGAGCGTCCCGATTTCAAGGTAATATATTTTCTATGCACAGAGAAGCTAAACAAGATCGTAAGATTATGCTTGTATGTATACAGATACATAAAGTTTTTGAACTGTATAGAAGTGTTTACCTATGTATAATTACGTATGTAAATTAATACATGTACATATGAAGATACATTTACAAAAAAAAATTCTCTCTCTCTCTCTCTCTCTCTCTCTCTCTCTCTCTCTCTCTCTCTCTCTCTCTCTATATATATATATATATATATATATATATATATATATATATATATATATATATATATATATATATATATATATATATATATTATAAATATATCCATATATACAGGCAGGCTGGACCCAGTAGAGTATCAGGTCGCAAAACTTCTGCAAATCAATCGTCAAGAAATGAAAATGAGCCATTCAAAATTAAAAACAGCTGGAGGGGGCTCATTAAAAACAACGACCCCGACTAGGGATTAAGCTGAGAAGAAAAAGAAGACCCAGTCCTTTTGGTGCTACCGTACAGAATTTCAAAGGTGACAGCGACATCAATAAAATTAATAATAAAAAAAAAAACAAATAGGGATCATTTCTGAGAGTGAATTAGAAACAAGAGTATGGTAAGATTTTCATTCTTCGTGTCATTATATAACGTTATTATACTAAATAATCTTACTATTTGGGGGACTTTACGAGTAGTAATGATGTAGAGTGACAGCAAAATCCTGTTTTGGTCTAAGGCAATAATATTATTTTCCACTCTGGTAATGACATAAATATACAAAAAACTTAAATTGACTATGACAATAGAGTTCTTTAATCTAAGTTCTACATTCCTGAGATCGCATTAGAAATGATTGATGTTCAAAATGCGTAAATGTTTATACTGATTTATCTTAAGAAACAGAATATTCATATGTGAGAAAAAATACAAGAGGAGAATAACTGAAGGTCAGATAATTTAAGATAAGTAGCCAAATGGATAAGCGTATACGTAAATATGAAGGGAATTAGAAAAAAAAAACAAGGATAAAGTTTTATGGTACTTTATAATAGTATTATATATTAGCTACTCATAAAAAATGTAAAGAAGATGCGTTCCCATTCTTTCATTCATTAAATCAAAACTAAACAAATTCAAATACTTACTCGTCAGAATAAAAAACCCAAAAAAACCTTAAACGCAAGGACAACTCAAACAGAAGGGGTATAAAAACAACTCAAGTGTATCTACAAAAGAACAACAGCTCTGCCCGGCAACTCTACCGGAAGAGGCGCTCTCTACCTCAATATAACTCGACCGTCAATTTTCATCAGCCTCTACCCACGCGGCGAGTTTCACTTAATTCCTTTTCGCGCCCACCACGGCGAAAAATGAGGATTAACTTTTCGAGAAAAGAAGGAGGCGCTCTAGATCCTAGAATTCTTCCATGGGAAGACATTGGGGGTAGATTCTTTCATATGACGTTTTATATATATATATATATATATATATATATATATATATATATATATATATATATATATATATATATATATATATATATGCTCGCAAATTCCGTTAGGAATTGAATATTAGACACATTGTCCGACATAATGACAGAGTGGAATTTGGTAAGGAACCTAAATGTTCTTCCAGGGGCGAGAATCAAGGGTAAAGTACATTTTGGAGATTCCACTTTCTGCTCAGATTCATAAGTAGGTGGCACTTTCTCGTTCCGGTTACAGGCTGGTAAAACCTCAATCCAGGGCCTGCACCATGTGCAGAAAGGAACATTCAACAGAAGGTTGATGGGAGCCTATAACGGTTTACAACCGGTAACCTTGGCCAGTGCAGGAAAATTTATGTTTGGTTACTGAAACGTCCTCTTGAGCTGGTCCGATGACGATAAATTTTCCTGAATGGAGGTCAAAGGGTGGATGTAGGTCACTGAGCCTCACGCATGGCTCCTGATTTCCATCTGTCTCCTTGGTCAACCTCACAAAAATTCAGACCTGTTATGTGACCAGGGCCGAATGTGATTTTTAGGAAAAACATCCTGAACGATTTTTTGAAGAATAATTGGGATTATTTCACAAGTATTTAAGCAGGTAAGATGAATTCTCATGACCGGCCTCCCTTAATTCAGCTATAAATGAGACAATAAGACAAAGCTCTTACGAAAAATCTGACCAGGAAGGGCATGTAGATATACTGTCAGAAACATGACGATACAACTGAGTTTCCTCTTATTCTTCTTAATATAAAATAAAATTCTTCTTGCAAATTAGTGGAAATATAACACTGTATAGAATGAACGCAATTCAAACAAATATTTCAATCGGAAAAATTTAATAGTATGTCAGTTCCTTGGCATTATAATACCATATGACTGCGTGTATCTATGCACCCTTAAACGTAAATATACATAGAAAACGTGACAATTACACGCATGAAGCAAAAATAAAAATTCGTTCGTGTAATAAGACACCATGAAGACCCAGCAATCCGCTCATTACAAGCTCGATCCGCGTAAGCTGCGAGTCCTTCAATTAGCGGCCCGTCCCACAGCTAATTTAACCGCCACAGCAACCCATTACTGGGCAGTTTCACAACAGTACAGCGGCAGAGGCGCCAAGAGCAGTGGGACATCTTTAAAATCTTCTACCCTTGTGTGCTGAACCTCTTTTCCTCTCCTTCTTCCTCTTCCTCCTCCTACGCTTCTTCTTCTTCTTCTTCTTCATTTCAGGAACTGGCCCTAATCAGTGCAGAGCGTCCCTCTCTGGGATAGAAATTTAACAACTCGTGCCGTAATGGAACAATTGTAGAACAATTAAGCTCCCTGACTTCATTCTGCAACGGTCCGATTTAATTTTTTTTTTTTTTTTCCTACCTGTTTCCCTGACATTTCGCAATTATGACCGTGAATGTACCTCCCTTTTGTTAAGTGCTCGGCAAACACTAAAGTACAGAGGGTATGAAAGCCAGGCAATCAGACATGGAGGTTCTCCAGGTTCTAAATGTAAATGCAGCGACTTTCTGGCCATATGGGGGACCGTCTCAGTATATTTCAAAGGCGCTTCGAAACTTTTCCTTTTCTTTGATATTTAATTCATTCTCTGTTACTGACAGATTTCAATTTAATTTCTTTCACTATAACTAGTTTTTTTTTTCTTCCTTTAATATGATGCGAAATACTGCAGGGGGTATGAAACAAATGAGAGAGAGAGAGAGAGAGAGAGAGAGAGAGAGAGAGAGAGAGAGAGAGAGAGAGAGAGTATAATAAAAGGCATCAATTTGAAACTTGAACAATGCACCTTTATCCTAAATAGATCATTTGCAAGATATATGAATATAAAAAAACGCCATTCACGAATGAATACTAAATTTATCATTTGGGAAGTACATGAATATATAAATGGCATCCAAAATATAGGCATCGAAAAAAGCGGAGAAAAACTAAAAAAAAAAAAAGACAGACTTAAGAAAAACCTCCACGAACGCCGCGCTAAACATTCATTAACAACGGTGCAATAAAGATCCACTTAGAGACGATAGTCTCCTTTGCCTTCAAGGACGGTGGTGGGGATCCAAAAATAAAACGAGAAGAAGAAGAAGAAGAAAAGAAGAAGAAGAAGAAGAAGAAGAAGAAGAAGAAGAAGTAAAAAGACTTTTAATAATCGTCGCAGCAATTCACTTTGTCTGATCCCGTCCGGGAGGGAGACGATGGCAAGATCCCCTGTGGGACGTTTCCCGACGCTTTAATCTTAAATAAGACTTTTCGTCATTCTCCTAAACAATTCTCGTGGTTTTCGCCATCTTCTCTCTCTCTCTCTCTCTCCTCCTCCTCCTCCTTAGCCCCCCTCTCTCACTCTCTCTCCCTCTCTTCTTCCTCCTCCTCCTCCTCCTCCTTTCTTAACGTTGGCCCTGTGGGAATCGTTGTTTTCTGTTTATATACCTTCCTCAATCTTTATCCATTTATTTACCTGAGTACTTATTTTACCTGTCTACACTTATTTTTACCGCTTTGCATCAACACCAACCATCATTTTCTTACTAATCTACATATTCTAGCTAATTGAATATTGCCAAGAGGATGAAAATTCATGAAAGTATACCTGTCAAGAGACAGGTATATATGTCCCATATATACATGTCTCTTGACCCCTTTTCCCTACAAAATGAGAAATAGGGACAAAAAAAAAAGTATATTTCGAAATGTTACAAAACAGTTCACTCCCAGCACTTCAGTTCCCAAAATAATATGTAGGAAACACTCGCTGCCATCTTGTAGACGGTACTTATTTTCATTAATGCGCACGGCAATGCCAGGGGGTTCTTAACCGATTAGTCAAGGGGTCTTCAGGGCCTGGCATTTCCATTTCCAGTTAGTAACATTATTCACTTAGTAATTACCAAGGATTCTTTGCCCCCCTTTTATCTTCATTCCTTTGACATTTTACGAATGTTCACACACACACACACACATACACATACATAAACACACACACATACACATATGCACAGAGACAAACACTCGAAGGAACAAAAAATATACAGAAAATACGAATCTGCACCTTAACATGTCTTGCACAGAGGTGTACATGAGTGAATAAGTGAATAACTCCCTGTGTGTGTGTGTGTGTGTGTGTGTGTGTATGTGTGCAGTAAATGAAAACTGAAAGCTGATCAAAGAATAATAACAAGGAAACCAGAATTTCCAAGATAGCCTTCCATCATACCTCCAGGGGACAGAATTGGCACCAATGAAACTTCTGATACAACAATAGGAACAGCATTCACTTTTTTTTTTTTTTTTTTGGGCAGGGGGCCGAGGGGATTCAAGAGACGCAGCGGACTCTAGTTTGCATATCATTACCAGGAGACGTAAAAGACAAAAGGAGAAATTAAGAGATGAAGAAGGAAACTTGCGATAAGGAGAAAAAGGTCCACAAAGGCAGATGGATTAATCTTGATCATACGGTTTTCCTTTAAATTAAGATCGGGCCTACCTTCTCTTTTAAACAAAGATCGAGAGTACCGTTTTCTTTTAAAGTGCGATCGAGCGTACCGTTTTCTTTTAATTTACGATGGAGCGTACCTTTTCCTTCTAAATTACGATCGATCGTAACTTTTTACTTTTAAATTACGATCAAGCGTACCGATTTTTAATTAAGATAGGATCGTTTTCTTGTAAATTACGATCGAGCGTACCGTTTTTTATGTAGGATCGGGCGAGTCGTTTTCTTGTAAATTAAGATCAAGTGTATTGTTTTCTTTTAAATTACGATCGAGTGTACTGTTTTCTTTTAAATTAAGATCAGGCGAGGCGTTTACTTTAAATTACGATCGCGCGTAACTTTTCTTTTAAATTACGATCGAGCGTAACTTTTCTTTTACATTACGACCGAGAATACCGTTTACTTTTAAACCGAGATCGGGCGAACCGTTTTATTTTAAATTACAATCGGGCGTACCGTTTTCTTTTAAATTAAGATTGCTCATACCATTTTCTTTTGCTTTAAGATCAAGCAAGCCGTTTTCTTTTAAATTACGATCGGGCATCCTGTTTTCGTTTCAATTTCGATCTTACCATTTTCTACTTTCTATTTCTTCGGTCAAGACTGCAAACTTCCACTACATGTTATTCGTGAAATGGAAGAATGAAGAACAAGAACAAGAGCCTATTCAAGGAAGGAGTTCTTCCCAAATAAAACAATAAAAGGTAAATTCCTCATAGGAACTGAATAATATCACGGAATTTCTAATGAACTTTCCTCTAGGCCATTATGGCTGTCAATCGGACCAAATTCCTTAACTCTCTGAAGCACGCAAATTGGATTTCTTCCAATAATTCCTTGCAAGTAATCACTACAAATGTCAATAATATTGAATGTCTTCCATCCTATGTCTTTTTATCTCTACATGAACACTCTTACTTCCATAAAACACACACACACACACACACACACACACACATATATATATATATATATATATATATATATATATATATATATATATATATATATATATATATATATATATATATATATATATATTATATTTCCATGTACAGATAATTCTACAATGATATAAATATCCAAAGTATATATATATATATATATATATATATATATATATATATATATATATATATATATATATATATATATATTCCATGTACAGATAATTCTACAATGATATAAAATATCAAATAGTATATATATATATATATATATATATATATATATATATATATATATGTATGTATGTATGTATATATATCAAAGACCTTTGAAGGCATAGCCATTGAAGGAGTTTGCGAGTTAAAAGCAATATGATACCATGGAACTCGAGAAGAGAAATCATTTGAAAATCATATAGCCGTGGAGTCCATATTTACATTCCTTGCGAAATATATCAACAATTTCAAAGGAGTTCCATTCATTTTATAATCAACGAGAAAGGCGTTTCTGATATCTCATTAAAACGATAGGTCTTCTAAAGAAAAATATAGAAAACGGGATGTTTGTTTCAATCCTCAACTAAGGATGTTCTTACTTAACCAAATCATCTGGACAGATTTTTCATCATGATGAAGCTAAGGAGGTTCTCAGTTCTTCTCAGTTTCTACTGTTTTTTTTAGGAAAGAAAGTTGTGTTTACCTTCCTAGAAAAGACCATTTTTATTTACTTCCTGGAAAAGGTCCTTGAACTCTTGTCAACGCGGAAATACTATGAAAAACTGAAATGCTGTATAAGGAAAAAATTTTCAATTCTTTGGTAGGATAAAGCTTTGGAAAATTGAATGACTGAATAAATATTTGGAAATCACGAATCGGAAAAGTGTAATCCAACCTCTCTGACAGATTGAGTTTATGAAAAGATTTGAATATTTTATGAAGTAAGTTGCCTATGCAATATGCGTAGCGGAAATAGTGTTTGAGAATATTTTCAGAGATACAGGCCACTTGAATCGTCTTTCAACTTATTTCAGGCAACAGACTGTGCTATGCTTGCTCTGGTACTCATGAATATCTTTAGAAAGTCAAATATCAATATGCAGTCTCTATGACTAACGGTATGGTGAAATGACATCACAACAGTAACTCAGAATAATGATAAGTTTAGCGGTCACATTTGTTTTATAATGACATCGATGCCTATCCGCTGTTCTTGAGGAGAAAATCTATTAATTTTGAAGGAAACATTGCAATATCTAGATAGATTCTCATTCACCCTTGAAAAGATTATATCTTTGTTAGATAAAAGCATTAAGAGAAAATATGGATACGGATGAAGAAGCGAAAGAAAAAAAATGTCAATGTCCTAGATAATTGAAGGCTTAACTCAAGTTGTCTAAGATGAAATTAAATAACATAAGAATCAACGATCCAAGCGAAATAATTTTATCTTAAAAAAAAAAAAAGACGCAAGTCTGACTGGCGCTACAGAGCGTCCTCGTTCTTGCCCATAATGGAGTGCTTGCCAATCTTCCTGCGTAATCTTCAAACTATATTTTAAGCGCGTGGCATAGCAATAGGTCTCGGCAAGAGAGAGAGAGAGAGAGAGAGAGAGAGAGAGAGAGAGAGAGAGAGAGAGAGAGAGAGAGGATCTGAAGGTGTAACTATAATACAAGATGCTGTTGCTTACATTACATCTTCAGCAGAATGAACACAATTTCTGACACTTCTGAGTATATTCCCTTTTTCTTCCCCGCACAACCGATCAATGCTAATTTCTTCTACGCCATCCCAATCCAGTTATGAGTATAACCAATAACCAGCCCGGATATTACCTAGGAACTATATTGTAACCATTGGTGGGCGCCCAGAAACATGAACAGCCAATCAAGATTACCCCCAATTATAAAGGCTGCTAATATTTAATATCAGATCACAAATCAGACCACAGTAATTGTTGCAATTGCATAGGAGACTGAAACATAACTGCGTACAAATACATACCGAAACATACGCATTTTACAAACATTTCAAGGGACCAACGGCAAAAAGTATACTTTCAGTGATTTGATGAACTGCTAAATTAACGCAAATCTTGAAAATACAGAAGCAAATTTACAAAAAATAATCTTTACAACTGAATTATGTGACAAAATAATCAAACAATAATTGTTGCATAAATGATTGGGATCTGAAAAGTCTGTGTAGTTATTACAATCGTCAGTCAACAGACGGATAAACATAATTGCGATTTTCATTATGGCATCAATTTTAAAGAAATAAAATGAATAATATACAAACAGACAAATAAATAAATAAATATATAAATAAATTAAGCAAAATATATAAATAAACAAACCCCCACCGATTTGGGTTGTGTATTTCAAAATGCTTAATCGCGAAAACCATTACCGTAAAAAGCGACTAAATACCATTACAAAAAGATAACTTTCCCATCAAGCAACGGGATATCTTATCGTTCCTTTCTCAATTTCTCAATTAAGCCGAAAAGGAAACACGACCATGCTTTACGAATTAGATATACTGTAATTAGTTTAGTTAAGGCAATAACACAGAAATGGAAAAAGCCCCAGATGAGATTTCTTCCCGTAACAGCGTTAATGTTTTGTTTGTGTGTTGGACACGTACCGGGGTGGGTCATAAATGCTAGAAAAATTGTTGTCGAGAAAAGTCATATGCTAGATTTTGAAATTCAATCCCAGGATTATTTCTACCGTGCGTTCCAGGGAAATAATTCTGATGTTCAAGGAGACAAAATTAAGTGAAAATGACAATTGGGTTATTTATGGTTCATCACTATACTTTGACTGGAAATAAAAATTGAAAATCCAGAATTATATATATGAGCACAGCTGTATTTATCAAAATGCAAATATGGTTAGAAATGTGAGTTTTAGACCGTTTGCACGACGGTCCCCTTCAGCCCGCAAACGGTCGAAAGCTGACATTTTTAATTATTTTTGCATTGTGATAAATACAGCTAATATAAATAATTTTGGATTTTTAGATACGGCTTTCAACAATATAACGCATTCCGCTTCTCTATTGGATGGTGTTTCGTTATGCTGTCTGACAACGAAAGTACAAGTTTTCAATCTTATCAAAAAGCAACACTTAGAATTAGGGGAAAATCAATGAACTACGAAGGAATACAAGACAACAATAAAACAGTCCTCTCCAATTTAATCCTGACAAATGATTCCTGAAGATTAAGAGGCGTTTCCCCTCCATAAAGGTTGCCTTGAAAGTCACCATTCCGATAATGGAACCCTGACGACACAGGCCGTAGAAGCAGCTCCGAAATTAAGCGCTGCATTTACCCTTCTCCTATTTTTCACGAAGCCTAGATGTGACAAGGATAGGCTATACTCGTAAGCCTGCAGGCTTGTAATGGCACCGATAGACGTGAAACGTTTGCCTTTGTAGGCTGTACCAGCTTAGTGAAAACATGAAAAGGATCGTGAAAATGAGGTCTTTTGTGAATAGAGAGATTAATACTTTTACCATTAATAATAATAATAATAATAATAGGTGTAATAACAGAATAACATTAATATCAATAGTTGTAGTAATAGAATAATAGTAATAGTAATATGAACAGAACGATAATAGCAGTTGTAGTAATAAAATAACAGCAATAATAATAGTTGTAGTAATAGATTAATAGTAGTATTAATAGCTGTAGGAAAATAATAATAACATTAACAGTTGTAGTAACAGAAGAGTAATATAATAGTTGTATTAATACAACTAGCCGTAGCTATCACAACATCAGCAGCAACATGAGTATTAACTTTTACGTAACATTACTCAATGGGAATACGATACTAATGCATTTCCTAGAAACCTTTTATTCTCACTTAGTATTAATTGTTCCTTTATTGATAATTCTTCGTTGCAATTTAAGGAAAAGAAGCCACTTTTTTACGCACCACATATATTCATTATTAACTGGACTGTCACGAAAAAACAACTTGGATAAATGCTCGGCATAAGAGCAACACATTATTATTATTATTATTATTATTATTATTATTATTATTATTATTATTATTAATAATCATGCAAAAATTCTCAAACATCAAACCTAAAACGTTTATTTATAAACCTTCTTTAATAAACCATTTGACTGAGACTTTCATATGAGAATTTCTTCATTAATTGATGAAGAACAAAAAAATAAAAACATACTAAAAAGGTAGTAGCAACGCAGACATTTAAATAATTATTGATGAAAGTGATTATTTCTTATACAGTAAAAAAAAAAAAAGATAAATATACATTTGCCTAAAAAGGTCGAAAAGAAATTTTTTCTGTAGTAATATTAATATCAAGGGTTTCATCGTGAACCGCAAGAGAATAGCTTAATAAAGGCGTAGCCACTGAAGAAGTGCAGTTGCAATTCCTTATTCACATATAAGGCTTCGGTAAGATAGTAAAGTTACCTTCCGAAGACGGTCACAATCATTAATACTATTGCTTGGTGAAAGGAACCAGCCACGGAGGAATGATTTTATTTTTTAAGGGACCTTTCTAAGGACTACTCCGTCAAAATTCGACCAAGTTTCCATTATTAATCACAACTACAAGTTGTCTTTGCTAGCTAATAAATAATCTAATGATCTTGGATATTCATACCATACTATAGCAACAACAACAACAACAAAAATAAGAACATCAGCAATAATAATAATAATAATAATAATAATAATAATAATAATAATAATAATAATAATAATAATAATAATAACAAATATAGGTTACGTTCTTATCACAGCCTCAATATTTTCAGGGATCATCTGATTGTGATCGGTAAGTTGAACACGCGCGCACGCACACAAACACGCTCATTTATGTGTATGAATATGCATACATATATAAATATAGTATATATATGTCCATATATATTGCATACATACATATATATATATAATATATATATATATATATATATATATATATATATATATATATATATATATATATATATATATATATATATATATATAAACACACACACACACAAACACACACACACACAAAACCTAAACCTCTCCTTTGTCCAGTTTCGGCGTTGACCGCTGAAGCCAGCCTTAATGTCACGCAGGTTAATCCCATTTTCATTACCATAATTGACCTTTATTTCATTCAGCTGAATTGCCCCCAAACACAATTACCCAGTTGCCATTCTGCGAACCTAAAAAAAAAAAAAAAAAAAAAAAAATTAAGTTTGCTTTATCGCCAACACAGACACATCAACGGGATCCCGTTTTTCGTGAAATTGGCAACACTGCGCCATTTCCAATTGGTTATGGTTAAATTATGTTCACGAACTGGCAAGATAACTTTAAATTACGGCTCCCCATAACACATTTCATAACAACGACTGCCCATCAACCTATCTACAAGTGTTGGGAACTGATAATATTTTCATCTGTCTATCCATGGAAAATGCAGTAAATGCATTTAGATCGTCAATGACATCAATATGCATATTTAATATTGGTCTCTTGAAAATGACAATGACACCAATATGCATATTTAATATTGGTCTCCTGAAAATGGCTCGACGGTAAGAGAGGAAACGGCTCATTGTGAAAAGGAAGGAACAGAAACCCGATATCTGACAAACAAACATCGACAGGCCTTCCTAATTTGCGGAGGTGGAGAGGAAGAAAATACACACACACATATATATTAATTATATATATTGCATGTTTATAAACATATGTATGTATATATACTCTGTATAATCTCTACTGCATATAACACAAAAATATTTGATTTCATCATTCTTAAAATACCATTTGACTGAAAATAGTTGACTACCTCAAGATCCTCATATTATTATTATTATTATTATTATTATTATTATTATTATTATTATTATTATTATATTATTAAAATCAAGCTGTAACCCTAGCTGGATAAACAGGCTGCCACAAGCCCAAGGGTCACAATAAGGAAAGCAACCTAAAACAGAAAAATAAATTGAGGTGAAACCTAAACTATAAAATAATACTAACAAAGAAAAAATATAAATAACAACAAATAAGGCAAATAACAGAGTAAAATAAAATAAAGGACAAATTACAAATACTAGAAGCTCCGGATCAAACTGAGAAAATCCTTATGTCACAGATAAATATGACAATTATGAAAATTGTAAATTGTCTTATACTTTGCATTATTATCCAGTGTTATTTTAACGATTTTTGCTTATCAATATTTGGATTAACCCTCCTTCATGACTACATATGAAACCAAACCTGAATATTTTCCCAAAATATAAAAACTATATTTTTGTCAAAATAAAATAACCAAGTTAACAAACAGCCGGAAAAAGAATTTGAAAGTGACAGGTACTTTCCCATGACTGCCAAAAAAAAAAAAAAAAACAATAACCTCCCATTCCTGGCTGTACATCAGCTTGAGTTTTTTTTTTTTTTTTTTTAATACGCGTAACACTATTTTGGAGTCAAACCTGTGGCTCAAGCGACAATATAACGAAGCATTCAGTTCTGTTTGAGTTGTAAAGCACAGCCAGGACCAAATAGCACATGACTATTTTTGAAATGTTTGATATCAGTCGCAAATTTTCACTAAAAGTCGTCTGTGCATAAACATTTACATTTTTCATTTATCTGTTTATATATTTGTTTATTTTTTGTGCTTTTTTCCATCTAAATTACTCATGTGTCATAACTATGTTATGAAGCTGGGAATACCACATTCATGCTCTCAAAAATGTTTCCTGCTCTTGTTACCAGTGCATGGGTAAATACAAAAATGATCTCCTCTCTCTCTCTCTCTCTCTCTCTCTCTCTCTCTCTCTCTCTCTCTCTCTCTCTCTCTCTCTCTCTCTCTCTCTCTCTCCATGTACATCACCATGTTCTTTGGCTTTTATGTGCTTAACACGACAAGACTTAACGGTAAATTCACTTTTGAATAAAAAAAAAAAAAGAAAAGAAAATCATGAGGATTCTAAATATAATTAATTATCTTTTTTCCGAAATAATAAAAAATATGAACAAAGGATAAATTGTCACAGACTACAGCTGAAGGATCATAAATCTATCATAATCGCCAAATGCTTCGGAATCATGTAAAGGCAAACATTTCGTACAAGAAACCGGAATAAACATAAATATTGCACCCCCCCAAAAAAAATCCGTAAAAAAAATAAATTCTGTAGAAAAAATGGAAGCACCAACCTTTTAATAAGCTTCATAAAAAAATATCAAAAAGAGAAAAATCGATTTCTTGTTAACTTTGCAAATGACATTCCCTTATCAATTTAGTGGCTGTCAATGAAATGTGTTAAAATGAAAAACATAAATTTTGTAAGACTTCTGTCAACAAAAAGTCAATGTTTTAGTTTTTTATGTCTAATTTAAAATGTATGCAGATTTTCCCTCCCCTATAAATGCCAATTAAAAATAATTTCACATTACTAGTAATATTATACCATGATGCTTTTTATCCTTCAACAAAAATCAAACACATGATGTTTTCATCAACATCTATCCATTCAAGATAAGATCGAATTACCTCTAACTTAATTACATGTTTTATCGGACGGTCGTAATGAATAAATAAATATGCATTACGAGGAATGCTGTTCATAAAATTAAAGTCGTGTAACATGATATTCACAATCAAGTGACACCAATTTAGTAAAAAAAATACAGAAAAACAATGATAATTTGGTACAGACTTTAAATGCATAATGCGTACAAGATTTAAAGAAACGTGCTCATCTGAAACAAACTTTCTACAGGGCTAAAAAAACATCTTGCAAAAATAAGTCCCTTTCTAAATTGGCCATAAAAAACTCAGGCAAACATCACTTTCACAAGGCAAATCATTCGAGGACTCATCTTAGAATTATGAAAAAAGTTCTTCAAGGCAAGATGAATTAGATAAATTAATTTTTTTTCTACGGATTCCCCTATTGGCACGTGGATTTCTTTTTGACTATTAAATATATAATGTTAACATTTTATGCTTTTTATGCATACAGGAAGAAATATGACAACCGGGAACTCTCTTTTACCGATATTTGTACACCTGATTAAAACAAAATCAAAACTTTTTACATATTTCAGATTGGCTGGTGAGATCGCTGGCCCTATGCCCTTTATTCTTGACCCTACCAGCCTCTGGTTACCAATTTATAGCTGGGTAACTGGTGTCCGGCGGACAGGGATTAATCCACGAATCTAGCAAACACGAGCCGAGGGCTGCACCATTTAATTATGGCAACCTCTTTGCAAATAAATAAATAAATAAATAAATAAATAAAAACCTTAAATGAAGACAGTAAAAAAATTAACAGCCTCTAAGAGATCACAATATCTACCCAACAACCACCTAGGATAAATGAAATCTGTAAAATATGACCCAAAAATCTCCCCAGAGACGAAAACACCCCACCACTTGAAGAATCACCTTTTTTTTATGGGGGGGGGGGGTTTAAAGACCAAAAGGAGGAACATTTTAATTTAATATATTCATCTTTTGATGCGTTGTCGCCCCGAATCTGACATTGTATAATTAATTTTTGGAGTGCCTCCGCCATGTTTGCTAAGAGCTCTGGGAACTTTAAGTGGAGTCGGGTCACATTTTGCTACCATTATTCTCCTCTTTTAAAATATTCAGGAGTGCGTGCCTGCATATGTTTCCAACGGAGCTTCTTACAAAGATATACAAACAGTTAATTGCGTACTTAGGAGAGAAGCGTGTGCTTTTGTTTTGCGATCATAATTACACAGGTTACACATCATGTTATTTTCATCATAACTTTCATCATGACATGCCTTTCACCATAACCCGGTTTTCACCGTGACATGCTTTCCACGATTACATGCCTTTCACCATTACATGCCTTTCACCATGGCAAGCCTTTCATCACGATATGCCTTTCACCATGACATGTCTGACACCATGACGTGCCTTTCACCGTGACATGCTTTTCACGATGACATGCTTTTCACCGTAACATGCCTTTCACCATGACATGATTTTCACCGTAACATGCATTTCACCATGACATGCTTTTCACCGTAACATGCCTTTCACCATGACATGCTTTTCACCGTAACATGCCTTTCACCATGACATACTTTTCACCATGACATGCTTTTCACCATGACATGCCTGACACTATGACATGCCTTTTCACCATGACATACTTTTCACCACGATATGCCTTTCACTACGATATGCCTTTCACCATGACATGCTTTTCACCTTAACATGCTTTTCATCGTAACATGTCCTTTCATCATGACATGCCTTTCACCATGACACGCTTTTCACCGTAACATGCCTTTCACCATTTCATGCCCTTCACCGTAACACGCCTTTTACCATTTCATGCCCTTCACTGTAACATGCCTTTCACCACGACATGCCTTTCACCAAGACATGACTTTCACTATGGCATGCCTTTCAACATGACATGCTTTTCACCGTAACATGCGTTTCACCATTTCATGCCCTTCACCAAGCCATGCCTTTCACCATGAGAATGAATCAATAAATGACTGGACAAAAAATGAAGGAACACGAAATGGAGTATGTAAATCCCTGAATTTTTGTAAATGATGGATTTACAGACAACTTCAAACATACTGCGAGATTATACGGGATTATACGTCTAAAAACGAAAATACCCTGCTAACATGCATTTAATTAAACCTCTACTTGTTGTGCCAATTATCCAACCTACGCAGTTACTTCATATTTCATCATATCTCCTTTTCGCCGACATTCGAAACACGAGAACTGATTTAAAAAAAAAAAAAAATTTAGGCAACTAGAAACCTACTTAAGCAAATTTTGCTTTATGATTTCAGTAAAGCCTGTTAAATGGAGCTTACAAAAACAATACTCACAGCCGTTCATTTTTGAATAGCCGGATCAAGGATGAGTAGCGTACAGAACACTTCCACATCATCAGCTGCTTCAAATGCTTGCACGCACTGTACCAGGCATCTATTCTCTCTCTCTCTCTCTCTCTCTCTCTCTCTCTCTCTCTCTCTCTCTCTCTCTCTCTCTATATATATATATATATATATATATATATATATATATATATATATATATATATATATATATATATATATATATATATATTTATATATATATATATATTTATATATATATATATATATATATATATATATATATATATATATATATATATATATATATATATATATATTTGAAACTTTATCCAGATAATTTCTTCCTGAAAATCTCTTTATACAATATTAAAGTTCAGACACAGTAATACTTCAATACTAAGTCTAATTCACACACACACACACACACAATAACGGTAATATACAATTAGCTGGCGGTGCATGGATTCCTAGTTAGATAAGATCTCAAGAGATAAATAGACGGATGGACAGACGGTTAGTAACCATGTCTAGGACCAGTTCACAGGGGACAGAAAGCCCATTCATCAGCTCTGTAACAGTAGCTCATGAAGCGATAACGACGAAAAGACGACCATGAGTTTTTGGTGGCACGAATATAACAAGCATAGGTTTCGAGTATCATGGATAAATGCTTCCGAGACCTCTTAGAAATTCCTGCCACGACCGAGACAAGAATCAATTCGATTTGGGCCGTAATCGTGATCCGGATTTGGACCAAATCTACCGAAAAATCTGATGGACAGTCTTTGGCCCACGGCCAACATTCGAAAAGGCCTCCCCGGAAATTCCGTGCGTGAGATTTTTCATAATCGCTCGAGACGAAAAATGGAAACAAACAAGCCTGGCAATATGCGTTGGCAATATCAATTGGGTTAATTTACATATTTAGGGAGCTTTAGTTACAAACAAGGCACTTTAAATAGATAGTCTTGCTATAGTGCTTGCAAACACGCAGAGAAAACGCATCCCTATGATGACTTTAATAAGTGACATCAGTCGGTTACTGTAACCATTTCGCTCAGAAAACTTGATAAAAATTACTATCATTAAAAAAACTTGATAAAAAATTAGTATCACATTTTCAGAATTAAACGCAAAATCAAGGCTGTTCTCTAAGCAGTATTTCAACTAGACTTATAACAGTATATCTATGCAAGGATCTGCACGAACGCATTAGTATTATCGTTGGAGATCCAGGCCTTCCCTTGAAGACACGATAGTGAGATCCAATGTATCTATTCCATTCACATTACAAGCGCTTCAATTCTACAACTCCTAAGTGAATTTGTTCAACTGGAACATACACTGCAGTCTGGCAACATTTCAAAAACTTTATGATCTGCAATAATTTAAACCTTTATAGGAAGGCTGTTTTCACAATGGGATTAGGTACATACTATGAATTATTGAAAAGGATAATTTTTTTTCATATTTGCTTCATTATGTGGTTACAGCCAAGGACAAAAATCACTTAATTATTCTGTTGCATAACAGAATATCAACCACACTCGCCTCTCTACGAGATGATATTTCTTCTTAAGCTCCCTGTTCAAACAATTTCGTGTTTCGACATAAGCCTCCCCAAAAGGCTTATTTTAATGATTCATGCTATGTACAGCCAAAGCGAAAGTCTACCCTCCCGTTAAGTAGAACAAGAGCTCCCAGCGGTATATTGTTCCTCAGGCCTAACTCGGAGGCGTAGAACTGCCAAGGCCTAAAAGCGAGTCCACACACATAAATGAGATTAACTCTCCTTGAAAACAAGTTTTTCAACCTCAGGTATTATTAGCCAGGTGAAGCCTACGTGGACGATAAAAGTGTAATCTGGTTAACCTCGGCGCTCGTAAAAAGAAAGGGAACTAGATTTGCACCATTTTTCACCAACCACTTTCCAAACCTGTTGGTTCCGTTTAGAGTACCAATAGAGCAACTTAGCTAAATTGTAAGAGGCCTTTTTCAGGTAGAAATTTAGATATCAATACTCGTCATAGGATTAGGTTGCCATTCTGAGTAGTGCTTTAAGTTTAGTGGAAATATCAAAATAATCATTATCATCATCGCATTGGGACGCATGGAAACCAATGAGACACTTTGTCACTCACGTCTTTACAGTGCTTTCACTTCCTTTGTTTTATTTCCCTTCTTTTAGTCTTTCGTTCAATTAAAACAAAAGAGAACTCTATTGGATATCACAGCTCCTAAATATCTGAAAGTGTCAACCTCTTTAATGCTCCATCTAGTTGTATTTCATCTCTGTACTTATCCTTTTCATATCGTTTCTGTTTCTTATATATAAATAATATATATATATATATATATATATATATATATATATATATATATATATATATATATATATATATATAAATTATAGCAATATTTGTAAAATATATATATATTATATATGATGTAAGCAATCTAAATCTGATTAAGATTAAGACAGTGCTATCTTCATTTTCTAAGTCTGTCAACTTTCTATCATTACTCTAATCTTATCCTCTTCCATATCCAATCAGTTTTTTTTTATTATACAATCCAAGAGGAGGGCAAACAGCAAAGGCGACATAGCAACGCCTTGTAGTACCCCACTTTTTACTGCTATTATACCTAATAATAGAAATAATAAAATAATAAGAAGGAGAAGAGGAAGAACACTTCGCTACTGCAACATGGCGAAACTAATAATAATAATAATAATAATAATAATAATAATAATAATAATAATAATAATAATAATAATAATAATAATAATAAAACACAAGGGCATCTTCCAAATACCCTGAAGCATTGTCAACAAACACAAAAGAACGTAAGAAACAATATACAGAAACCTTTCCTTCCTTCGACCGAAAATCTTTCAAAATGTATTTCTAGTTCTTCTTTTACTCTTTCGAGATCAACAGTTGTAGGATATATATGGAAGGGATCGAAAACAAATCCCAGGACGTATATCTTGTGATCCTATTTCTCTTTCGAATTAAAGGGATTTCATTTGTAGAAGTAATCTTTTCGTCTATTTTTTTCTATTTTTTTTATATCAGTAAACAATTAAATCATTTACACATTCAATTAAGGCAAATTTTACACCTTCCAATATTATCACAAAAGAACGATTAGTTCTTTCTATTTATAAAAATATATTTTACTTTCTGTTTGCTCGTTTATATCAGTAAATAAATAAATGATTACGCATTCAACCAAGGCAAATTTTACTCTTACCAATGTTCAATCAAAAATTATTTGTTATATCTATCTATTTACAAAAATATCGTCTATTTTCTGCTTGCTCGTCTATATACGTAAACAAATAAATGATTACATTTAATTAAGATAAATCTTATCCTTTCAAATATACAGACAAAAAGAATTATTATTAATATCTATTTCTAACAGCACCAAGAAGAGAAAATAATGAAAAAGAAATAGAAATCTTTGCTCCAGGATTTGTTTGTGTCCGGCCAAGACGACCTAAGGGGTAACAAATAGTTCCCGACCGAAAAATAAACCGCAATCTTCGTGGAGAGAGAGAGAGAGAGAGAGAGAGAGAGAGAGAGAGAGAGAGAGAGAGAGAGAGAGAGCTTTGGCCCTTAGCCCACATTGGCTATAACTATATTTTACGAATTATTTCTGGTCCACTTCAAGTATTCTTCTCATTCTCTCTCTGCGTGCTATCCATTTACGTCAGACCTTTTCCGATTATCTTTTAAATTGCATCGTCGGACATAATTCCATAAAGCCGATCTCTATCTCCCGGCTTTTATATGAAACTAATAACTTTTAAATAAAATTCTTTGCGACAATTACCTTTTTCCTTTTGCCTGAACTTTGGTATTTATGGAATTTGATTATCGTCTACTCAAAGGCGATTTGTATTATCGTCCACATAGAAATGTGGATTTACTCTAATATATCTTTTAATAACATAAAGATGCCTTATACGTTTCATACTTTTTATCTTTCATCTATAAGTAGAAAATAATTAACCTCTCTCTCTCTCTCTCTCTCTCTCTCTCTCTCTCTCTCTCTCTCTCTCTAGCATATGTCGTCTAATATAGATCACATATTATAAATAAGTCTCTCTCTCTCTCTCTCTCTCTCTCTCTCTCTCTCCTATATAGCATCTAATATAGATCACATATTGAAAATAAGCCTGCCTCTCTCTCTCTCTCTCTCTCCTATATGGCGTCTAATATAGATCACATATTGAAAATAACTCTCTCTCTCTCTCTCTAGCATATGTCATCTAATATAGATCACATATTAAAAACAAGTCTCTCTCTCTCCTATATGGCATCTAATATAGATCACATATTGAAAATAAGTCTCTCTCTCTCCCTCTCCCTCCTATATGGCGTCTAAAATAGATCACATATTGAAAATAAGTCTCTCTCTCCTATATGTCGTCTAATGTAGACCACATATTGAAATGAAGTCTCTCTCCCTCTCTCTACTGTGTGTCGTCTAATATAGATCGCATATTGAAAATAAGACTCTCTCTCTCTCTCTCTGTACTATATGTCGCCTAGTATAGATAACATATAGAAAATAAGTCTCTCTCTCTCTCTCTCTCTCTCTCTCTCTCTCTCTCTCTCTCTCTCTCTCTCTCTCTCCATATCTTGTCTAATATAGATCCCTTGTAATTATTCCTATACTTTCCTCATACGATCTAATAAGTTACTTATAAATTCAGTGAACATCAGCATTTACAACTTCCGTCTGTCAGTCTCACAATATATATACAGGTATATGGACATTGTCGTCCGACATCTCACTCCGTATATATAAAAACATATACCCCTCCTAAAAGTTAACCGGTTATTTTATTTGGCCATATTTGACCATTCGATACTTCGTCTTCGAATTATCAGCTTCCTCTTTAGCCACAAAATAAATGAATAGAAAATAATTTAACAATTCCAATAATCACCAAACTCTAATTACTTAAAAGTAAAAATTCATGATATAATGATGAATTCTGCCAATACATTGGACTCAAGTGCTAGTCAACTATTCTTCAAAAACTTAAAAAGACCCGTCTTAAGAGAATTATTAACGTATTCAGGCTCACTTTTAAAGCAAAGAATATTGACATTTTTCCTATAAAAACAAAAGCAATCAATGTTCACACAACATAATGTTATGTAGAATCTGGATATTATCATTCTCATCCAAGGAACCACGCATTCATCAACTGCATATGCAAAGTTTCAAAGGTTTATGAATTATTAATAATTCAAATGCTCTTCGTTTCACGACAGTTTTCGAAATCTTTTCATTTTTCAACTCACTCGAATATTCAAAACAGTCGATTCCTAACATTTTTGATGCAGCCTCGGGAATTCCTAAATCTCATCAAGCAGCTGATGGCATTCCGTTCCCTCTTAAGTTACTCATCTCTACTTCCCTCCAACCCAATACTTTCTGAGGGCCTACGTTACTTTTCCCCCGTCACTTACGACCGACTCCGAGAGCATTTAAAGCCTTCTTGTAAACCATCTGGTGATTATAATCTTTCAGCCGGATCGACAAATCTCCTGCGATACCACTCGACATCGCTCATTGTCCCTTTTTTTAATCCGGTTACGTCCTACTTAAATCCCTTATCGACCCTCTTACTTTGTCAGTCCCCGAGGCTTTAAACCCCACCCCTCCCTTCAAATTTTCAGGTGGACCCTCTTCAAGGGTTTTTATTAGTGCGGTTCGAATGAATTTAGCTGGTCACGTGTCAGTAGAATCACTTTATTCTTTTTTTATGCAGGGGGGGGCGGGGGAAGAGGGCAGGTGTTCAGCATCCTATAAAAGGTAAGTCTTTATCTATCTCCTTATTTCTCCCTTGTCATGACTCAAAGAGAGTTTATTTGTCTAAATTCTTCATTTCAGAAGATTCATTCCCCCAACCTATATAACAATACTTATCAATAGTTTTTTTTATTTATCGCGGTTCCCATGCATTCGTATTACGTTACCACCTTTCCGTGCCTTTGCTCGCAACTTTAAACAAACATCTCACCAAAATCCTATATTCTCTCACCCACCCTTCCTCCCTGCTTTCTCCTTATTCGTCTTGGTCTGCTTCCAGCATGTACGTAAGCTACCTGATGGCCTCTTTCCTCAGATGTTAGTTGCTCTGCATGATGATACGCTTCAGATGATATGGGTATAATGTTTCCAGATGATATGGGTATAATGTTTCCGCCTTATAATCTTAAGAAACGAATACTCATACACATGTTCGCAAACACACACACACATATTTGAACGTCCTTACTCCATAGGAAACCGTCTAACCAAAAATATTCCATAACAACATTCTTACTCCAGATAAATCACTTGAATCAAGAGCATCCCATTGCATATTTCGTACACCACAGTGTATAACATGAACAAAAGGTAATTTTATCAACGTCCTTACTCTATAGTATATAGGCTGAATACTCCACAACATTATTCTAATATACCGCTGTAAGTTGCCTAAACAGAAAATACTCCATCGCAACATCGGCGCCCAACACCAAATCGTACGAATCAGATATACTTCACCATAACCTTATTGAACATTAAATGATCCGAACTAAAAATACCAAAACACAATATTCTTACTCCAAAATACATCACCTGAACCCATGATACCCCATCACATCGTCCTTTTTCATAATAAATTACCTGAGCTAAAAATGCCAGAAACAAATCTTTTTAAACTTAACTAAAATTACCCCATCACACCATCCTCATTTAATATCAAATCAACGTGATCCAAAATACTCCATCACAATGCCCTTGGCCTATACAATATATCACCTGAACTAACAATAAACCATCATAAGGTCTTTAGTCCACAGTAAAAAGCCTGAACCAAAATTACCTTACCAGATCGTTCTCAGTTTATTGATAATAGCTTGACTCAACTTACCGCATCACCGTGTCTTTACTTCATTTTAATATTTATACATGTATTTATTTATTTAATATATATATATATATATATATATATATATATATATATATATATATATATATATATATATATATATATATATATATATATATATATATATATATATAAATAATCGATTTATGAATTTCTGAAAAGAATACCAATTTCAACTTTTCTTAGAACCTATAAAAAATAAAATCAGCTTCATTAAATTCGAAAATGTTGAGATTTCCAGTTGCATAACTCATCTTTTACTAGGCTCATGAAATACCACATACGTCCAAGGTCACAAACAGCCCTACATTCCGCAAGGTCGTAACCCGGCACTTCTTCCTTGGGTAATACAGAATCCCATACCTCAAACATCATAAAAGGACAAACATCAAACTCGGAAGGAAACACACACAAACACACACACACATACACACCCTTCCTAAATTCCCTGAGTTGATAAAGAACAAACGTTCTCCAAAGGCTCCTAGGTGATAAAGAACAACCGTTTCTCCAAGACAGAACACAACAGCAAAAGGAGGCCCTAAATTCTAACCATCTCCGGCAGCCCCTAAAATCCTTTTAGTGCCTAAGATATTCCGAGCCGGAAGCCCATTTCAGGCCTCAAGTTCCTGGCACAAAGTGGCACTCCACTACGCTTTCCCTTGTCAATACTCACCTTTTGCAGACCTCTCTCAATTCAGGCGTTTTACTGCTCTCTCTCTCTCTCTCTCTCTCTCTCTCTCTCTCTCCACTTCTTTGCCTTTCAGCAGTGAATGTGTGGCGACCATTTCAACACTGCTTGAGAGAGAGAGAGAGAGAGTAGAGAGAAGAGAGAGAGAGAGAGAGAGAGAGAGAGAGAGAGATGAAACCCACGTCATAAAATCTTAAGGCAGCATTCTACAGACATATATGTTCAGAACACATCTCTATAACTTGCTTCTAAAAAAGCCTGAAGCCTGAGAGAGAGAGAGAGAGAGAGAGAGAGAGAGAGAGAGAGAGAGAGAAACTTAACATTTCTGAGTGAATTTCTTCGAAGACGGGAAAAATCCTTACTTTCTTTCAATTTCTTTACGTTACCCCCGACAAGACTTGAGTGACGATGGGATTAACCGATGAAAGAAATGGAAAAAAAAGGACAATAAACCAAACCAGTAACTATGAACGTCAAAGGAAGAAAAGAAAATGTGTTGACTTGAAAAATAAAGCCAAGGAAATATCTGGGCAACATTCAAACTCATAAGGAAAATGGTTATAATCTCCAATATCTTTTCATCTTCGATTCAGTCAGATTATGCACAAAAATTACTATATGCTTACAAACCAATGAAATTCCTACATTAAGATCTTAGAAAATCTAAAGCAATCATCAGCACAACAGGCTAAAATATGGAGGAACACGGACTTTATTTAAAACAATGTCAGGGCAACAATTAAATATCAATAACTCGCTACAATAGACTAGATGAAAATCAACTGTAGTTGCGCTTTGGCCTAGATAACTGTAGCAAGTGTAACTACATCACAGAGATCCAGCAATTATTCTAAAACGTGACTGAACTACAAACAGTCACTTTAGACCATAAGGGTAAATCTATATGCATGTTGTCAAATTGCGTGTGAGCTTCCAGCAATAAAACTATTTTTATAATACATTAAAGAAATCAAGTTACATATAAATCAAGTTACATATGGCAAGAAAAGCAATAACAAGGTACAATATTTCACTCAAGGAATTAAAATTCATCCTTGTATTCATATGACTCTTGCGTTAAGATTCGGTTGTATTCAAAGAAACGTTCAACAACAAAAACAATGTGTATATCATAGTTCGAGTTAAATAATATAGAACAATACAGAAGCTATTTTATCATGTTTAGGCAAACCAAAAACGATGATGATGATGATTATTAAATGCACGGTTTATTTAAATTTCGTCATCATTATATCAGTGTTTTGGTTACCTATTAATTCTTCAATCATTTAATGAACTGATAACATACACTGAAGCATTTAATTGTCAGCAATAACTGTCAGCAGTGGGCAATCGACAATTCCATTTTATTACCTTTAATACTCTTGCGAACCGGACTTTATTACGCGAGTAACTTTTCTCCAGTCTAATTGAACTTGTAAATCGAACCCTGGAACCAACTTCAATTTGACTTGATAGACATTCAGTGGACCACTTGATAAAATTGGTGAGCAGAAAACGGACACAAAATGCCAGATATATTCCGAGTGATATACTCAGTCACAGTAAACGACTAATGCAACTTACGACAGAATTCCTTTGAAACAGAAGCAATAATCAACAGAAGGCACTGTAGGTCCTAGGTCTTAGCTGGGCTCCTCTAGACACCAGAAGAGTTGGAAGGCCTAGACCTATTTAGATGAGAACGATGAGAAAGGAGGCTGAAGGTGAGTTGATGTTTATGGAAGTAAAAGAAAGAGGAAATACATGAGTGACGGAATTCCGCAATATTTCGAACGAGACTGGATGTTAAAATAATAGTGATGACAGCTGATTATTACTTCAACAGAAAAGGAAAAAAATGTTAGGAATACATCATGTTTTCACCAGACCCCCGTGGGTGAAAAAAAGGGGGGAAACATATTTTGAAGGAAATTGGTTTAAAATTCATATGGGCGATCC
>NC_089747.1:6577500-6582500 GCF_040412425.1 Macrobrachium rosenbergii | reverse complement strand
AGTTGTTTGGATAAACGCAGGAAAAAACTAAACAATACATACACACACACGTATATATATATATATATATATATATATATATTTATATATATATATATATATATATATATACAGTATGTATGTATTTAATATTATATATATATATATTAAATACATATACAATATATATATATACTGTATACTCTTCAACAACTATGCAATTTTCGCAATGCTATACAACTTCGCTGGCAAAATAAAATAAAAAAATAAATAAATAAAAAATAAAAAGGTTTTGACATACATCTGTTTCTTTGTCTCCTAAATACCTGACAAAGAGAGGCGAACAAAGAGAGGAAATGGAATACAAATTTTAGTGTCTTTGTCCTACACACAAACGCGTATGTATTCGCGAATGCGCACATCTGCACGGCCATGTATATCATTCATTTCAAACTGAAAGAACACAAAAAACCTACCCGCAATTACATATCCTAACAAAATGACTTTCTCCACTTAACGGAAAGTACCAGTCAGTCCTTCAACGCACCTCCAGGAAGGATTTTATTTCTACGGCAGCTTTGCCCTGAGTAAATGCTGCAGGAGACAACTAACCAGTGACAGCGTCCTTCGGCGCGCAGGATTAGTCCGCTCCTGTCGCGATAAGAAGACTCTGTGAATATGCCAAGGGAACTGCGTCGTCCTTCGCATTGTAGGATTAGACAATGTCGTTGGGTACTAAATCAGTGTAGGAGGAAAGGTGGTTGAGACACACACACATACACACACACACACACACACACACACACACACACGCGCAAACACACACACACACACACACGATCAAACAACGAATCTTAAAAATTTCATAACTATCTAGCCATATATAAAATATATATACGAATACAGATATATAGATATTATTATATATATATATATATATATATATATATATATATATATATATATATATGTATATATATATATACACATACACAAAAATATGTTCTTATATATATGATGACGGCAGATATAAATAATATATATTTATTTTTTATATTTACAAGTGATCATATAAAACCATAAATACAAATGAAACAAAAGGCATATAAATAAACAAAAAAATAGCTTTAAAAAAAAAGGCAAAATAAACAACAGCAGGCAGAAAAATATAAACATATATATATATGCACAACGGGGACAAGACAAACCATACGTCATACAGCAAACACTAATGATGAGCAGCTCGGGTACACGATCTACTCATGGGAACGTCGTGCTCCAAAAAATCCACTTTCGCTGGTCACTGGCGAAAGAAAAGCAGACGAAACATCAAAACAAAAAAATTGAAGGTAAGGAGCAGCAGTTCCTCAAAACCATCACTTGTATACAAATATATGTGTATATATATGTATATATATATATACACATCGTATGACACTTTCCTATGGGAAAAATATCTGTCATCCGACTGAGGACAATGATAACATCAACTTATCTGTCAATAAAAAAAAAAAAGAAGAAAAACTCTAAAGACCGCTCATGAACTATTGCTTCATTTCATCTCCTCTGTGAAAAAAAAAAAATCTTCGTGTGTCATTTTTACTCAATGCTCTTCCTGCGTTGATTTTTAGCTGAAATAAATTCGTATTTGCACATTGAAATAAATTCGTACTTACCCATTGAAATAAATTCGCATTTAACCACTGAAATAAATTCGTACTTAACCACTAAAATAAATTCGCATTTAGCAACTCTATTAAATCCTATTTAACCTCTGGAATAAGTCCCTATTTAACAAATGAAATAATTCGTATTTAATCATTTAAATAAATTCGTATTTAATCTTTGAATGAAGCTCATATAACCTTTGAAATAAATTCGTATTTAGCCATTGAAACAAATTCGTTCTTAACCACTGAAACAAATCATACAAAACAATTAGTATTAGCTTAAAGCAGCTAACATTCCGAAATGTCAAGTAAGTTATCGGATAAAAATATCATTTCTGCACGAAAATTTATCACTATTGAAATTTCTCACCGGATTCAAGATGATTTTCAATCTTACGGTACGAATTCCCTCAATTTCAAGTAGCAATCAGGTTGACTCAACCTAATAAGCATACGTTAATAATATCGAATTCAATTAACCAGCTGGTTAGCAGACACCCACGCTCCTTCAGTACCCCACTTATCATTTTTACGAGGCAGATTAAACCTATTTTTCCTCCTTAGTCTTTTCCCTTTCGTCCATAAAGCAGCTGTCTACTATATAAACTGACAAATTACTTCTCTTGACCTTGTATGATGAGGTGCTGTAAAAAATTAGCATTGGCACTTGTATTCGTACATATGCATCCCTTCAAGTGGGTCTATATAAATTAACATATACAGTACATAGGAAATCTCAGAATAAGGTAAGATTTTATTTGACCGAGTTACATTAATACTGGACCCGGCATCATTTACACGATAAACATCATCCCCAATATCAGAAAGCAATGGCATATTTTGAGTGAAATAGTTTTGTAAAACTCACACACCAACACACGAACACGTGCATTGTGCACACACACACACACACACACACACACACACACACACACACACACATATATATATATATATATATATATATATATATATATATATATATATATATATATTAGAAATAATCAACACACAATCGATTGTGTGTGAATAGAAATAAATTTCTGGCTTGTATGGCCCAGTGGGCAGCACCCTTGCCTTTCAATTGAAAGACCTGGGTTCGATCCTGATGTGAGTCAGAAAAAACACACACACACACACACACACACACACACACATATATATATATATATATATATATATATATATATATACATATATATATATATATATATATATATATATATATATATGTGTGTGTGTGTGTGTGTGTGTGTGTGTGTGTGTGTGTGTGTGTGTGTGTGTGTCCAATTAAAAACAAAATACTCCATTTGAAACATTTGGAATGTACATGGAAATATATTCAAATCTATTCTAAAAACACTTCTAATGCTAAGAAATATCAATAATTACGTTTCACACGTTGTGAATTAATCACTGTAAAATAAAAAAAATAAGTGCATATGCAAAAAGACAAGCATCTTTCATCTGCGCATCAATACCGCTTTCCTCTGCTATTCACCTAACCACGAAATGACCTTTAATCTTAAAGAAGAGAAAGAAGAAGCATAGCTCATCGTAATTATTTGGCATAACCGGAAGTGTCTCCCATTTTTCCGCGTCTCCTTTGGTAAATTGAAAGAGATAAAAGCGGAGAGATACTATTTGTCCCCGATACCTCAAGGTGTCATGAAAAATGGCATTCATTATCACTCTGTTTTCAAAAGTGGGACGGGGAAATGTTTTGTCATTATACAAGATAAAAACCTTCTGACGTTTACTTACTGGGTATAGCTGCCGTATATTTCACATAAACGCAGTATTAAAAAAGAATAGATGAAATCAAATGTACTCTATGTATACATACATACATACTTACACACACACACACACACACACACACACACATATATATATATATATATATATATATATATATATATATATATATATATATATATATATATATTTCATCAACAGAATTAAAGAGAATTTATATATATATATATATATATATATATATATATATATATATATAATTCTCTTAATTCTGTTGAAGATACACACACACACACACACACACACACACACATATATATATATATATATATATATATATATATATATATATGATATATGAAAATACTCTTATGCAATTTAAATAGCAAGAAGACAGTACGAGACTTTTTTTATTCCTTCTTTCATTACATTTTTAATTCAACCTTACCACATCATCTTGGATACAACCTGACTCCGGGGGCCCCACTTCTCCACACACCCCCGCCCTCTCCCTCGCCACCCCCCAATAGAAAAAAAAATATCAACAAAAAGCTCTAAAAGAGAGAAACAGCATCCGAACTGAACACAAATTGCAGGAGCATTTTTTAAAAGACACCTTCAAGTCTCATATCGAAATGAGTTTCCCCCGACGCTGCGGAAACTGTCTTTTATTGCGTATTTCAACTTCGCTCTCGCGGTAAAAATGATTCCCCCTTCAAAGTATTGTTCAGCCATTTGATCTTCTAAGTGTCAAAATTTTCCGTGTGATGACAATGATATACCTTTCCGTAACAACAGTACAGATTCCGGACTAATGTTACATTTTGGGGGATTTCATGAACACCTTTCACTGCAAATCCGATTTCTCGGAAACCTCAAAATCATCAAACTAGCGAGAAAAATAATAATAATAATAATAATAATAATAATAATAATAATAATAATAATAATAATAATAATAATAATGTGTGATAAAAATCCACAATTATATCGTAAACTACATTACTGTGTAAAATATATATTTTGCATAGTAATATAGTTTACTATATAATTGTGGATTTTTATTACACATTGATTTTCACGAAATTATGAATTTCTTAGTAATAATAATAATAATAATAATAATAATAATAATAATAATAATAATAATAATAATAATAATAATAATACCAAAATTTTAAGTAAATGCTAAAATAAATAAAAATAGAAAGATCAACACCAAACATTGAGATCTGGAAGGGCAAAGGCAGTAGACACTTCTCAGAATAGACTCAGCTGTCATTAAGTAAACAAACGGCCGTGGATTCAGTACGCCAACGTCTGCAATATAATTCGTCAGTCAACAGTCTGCAACTGGACTTCACTGAGGACATGCGCAAGGAATTGTACGTGTGTATCCGTTAGAGGCTAAAACCTGCTTAATTGTCACTTCTCCAATTAACTAATTGCTCTTGTTTCGTTTAATACTCAAGGTTTCTGTCCGAAGGTCAACAGCGTATATAATTCACGGGGACGTGTTTTGCATCAGTGAATATTCTTTGGACTTGAATGATTATATTTTCATAACAATTACGAGTGATAGTCCACATGCAT
>NC_089747.1:6567500-6570000 GCF_040412425.1 Macrobrachium rosenbergii | reverse complement strand
TTTGCGAGGCCTTAACGTCACGTTCATAATGACATGATTTTCGCAGCAGAGTTTTCAAGGAACGGAAAAACGTAGGGAAAAAGCGGCTGCGTTCATCTAACTTCCAGGGAAAACTTATAACCGTAGTAGAGCCCAGACGTTTATTGTAACACGGAAAGTTAGTAGCCAACCAAGACATGGGAAGTATTTTACCTAGTCCTCTCTTCTCTCTCTCTCTCTCTCTCTCTCCTCTCTCTCTCTCTCTCTCTATATATATATATATATATATATATATATATATATATATATATATATATATTTCTGTACAATGCAACACTATTTGTAAGTCTTATATATCTCTACATCAGAAATAGCAAAACATATTCGCATAACAAGAAGACAAGTTTTCAAACCTTTTTCCCTCCGTGAACATAAAAAAAAAATTCAATGAGATATAAAACTAAAACATAAATTTCAGTATGAACAGAACAGAATTATTCATCAGAAGCAAAACAAAACTGGACTGACGAGCACTAGAAAAAAAAACCAACTACCTCTTAAGGCAGAAGAGAAATCTAACTTGAGTCCGACAATAAAAGGGAACAGAACAAGGTGCTCTCCCTAGAGGACGCCCTTTCTCCCTTCTTCGGCGCCTTCTTCACCCTCCTCGACATAACCGAAGAGATTTGGGGGTCCTTCATCAACCTCTTATTCGCTTAGTTGGCAACGGACAAAGTGTGCTGATTGGATGGGTAAGCGAGACAGACGAGGGGAGAGATGAGACGGAGGAGGAGGAGGAGGAGGAGGAGGAGGAGGAGGAGGAGGAGGAGGAGGGATGGAATGCAGCTGGGGCACAAGGAAAAGGAATGGGAAAGGAACAGAGGCAGACACTACGAAAGGAAAATAGAGCCCTTTATTAGTGTTTCATGGGAAAAGGACTGTACAGGAAAGGCCTGTCTCTATGGTCCAGTTGAGGTGAAGAGCCGAGTTATAGGAAAGAAGACCAAACGGTCCTGGGACCCTTAAATAAGTCCATCCTTCTGGAAAATAAAATTCACTTATGATGTGGCAAATAACAGAGCACGCTGAATCAGAAAAACAGTTCAGTGCAGCACGTTTTCGTACAATGCAATATAATCTAACCCAATTTGTAAGTCTTACCAACTATACATCAGTATTAACCTAAACATATCTACATACGAAATAACGGTTTGAAAAGTTTTTTCCTCCAAATCACAACACCTTGAGATGGGACTATAATCCACGAGAAATGTGACGGAAGTAAACACAGCTCATTTCCAAGAAGCTTCCTGGGGGACAAAGACGATTGTGAAACACAAAGAGCGTGTTCATACAGTCTTGAATCATAAAAGTGTGTAGCCAAGTTGCCTACGGTAACGTTCTGGTGCGGTGCGCTTTTAATGAGAGTCTCACACTCAGCTTGGCATTTTTAGCTCTTAAAAAGGGAAAGTACTGATACAAGAAGCGTTCCTTCTTTTGCAGCTTACATCAAGCGTGAACACTGTATCTTGACTTCTTTTTCAGATTTATTTTCCAGAATATTTTAAGGATTAAGTCACTGCATTTAACATGATAGGCTTTTCACATTTGCCTCAATTTGCAATAAAATGGTCAGGTCAAATGTCTTATTTATTTAGACAGCAAAACTATGAGGTTACGGCCGGTACAGCAATAACTGCCTCAACTTATTGCTATTATTATCATTAATTCAAGCATAAAAGTAATTATTAATCAGAGTACATAAAAAAGCTGAACAAATAATCAAGGCCACTTATTTTCTCATGATATTGGCTAGGAAAGCGGATCATAAATAATATCCAAGGTATTACATACACCCCAGCTATCATAAGGAAAATACTCATTAACAATTTTCCCTCTGAAAATGAGGAAAACAAAACAACATAACCAAGTAAAAATACTGTATTAACCGATGCTGCACAAACCAAAAAGCGCATCGCTAACCAGTGGCATAAATACCGTCAATGCTTATTCAAGGGCCAATACACTGTCAACCTTTCTAAGAACAAAAGTACGAACACTAAACATTAAAAACATCAATTCATCCTCCTATAGCATAAGTAAACTAATACCAACACTCGAACAAAATCACAGACAACAACTTCTGCAAACAAGCGAGATCCAGAATTACAAACGCTATAGCATAGCTCTGTACCAACATTCATGCCGTAAATACTAATTCATCCAACCCTTGAACAAGATCACAGAGAGCAACTTCTGCAAATAAGTCAGATCCAGAACTACAAAAGCGTACAACTCAGAAGAAGTATGGGTCCTTCAAAACGAAGAGATTAAGGGTACATAAGCTTTGGGCTTTCGTATGCTCTGTGTTCATTACGTAATAATCGATTCCCAAAACTAGACTTCCCGTTTCAGCTAATCGAGCCCCAAGCCTTGTTGACACAGAGAAGCCGTGCTCATCATATAAATGGGCCTGACCATTGCTGTTCCAGATGAATTGGATTATCCCTCTGTTAGCGTG
>NC_089747.1:6530000-6562500 GCF_040412425.1 Macrobrachium rosenbergii | reverse complement strand
ACCTTTTTCTAACTTATTGACATCAGTATGTCCGTAATATGTCGCCAGACTAGAGAGGGTTTTTCGCATTTTAATTCTAAGGTCTATGTCCCCTAGTCTCTCTCTCTCTCTCTCTCTCTCTCTCTCTCTCTCTCTCTCTCTCTCTCTCTCTCTCTCTCTCAAGAAACTGCATTATCCGTGCTATTTTAGCCACTCGTATTAATACCAACCTACGTCTGCAATTCTTCCAGGATTCTGGAAAAGCAAAACTTCCACCAATAACTGAATTCTGACGAAGAAGCTCCTAAGGGCTTCTTCCTCGAGGTTTTCTCCCTCCGACATGATTAAGTTCTTATTTTCCCTTCTCTGTAACCCCTCGCTTCTCCTACATTATATTTCCGTTCCTTCATTTCTCGTTATCTTCACGCACCTGAAAAATAATGTCTTACGTGTATCTTAATATATACATCTTCATCATGTCAGTTATTCGCTATAAAGAGGTTCCAGTCATCCAGGATTGATGTCACTTTTCCATTCCAGTTCAGAGACCGCACAGAAATCTCTCTCTCATTTGTGTGTCACTCTAAACCTCCTCTAAAAATACTTGCCTCTGTCACAGCTTATTTGCCTCTGTCAGCTAGAGAGCTATTAAATATGATATATACACGTCTTAAGCAATACTCAACAATAAAAAAGCATAATAAAGAAAGCAACGAGAGACGTGCCCTACCAAATTGCGTTAAAAAAAAATTACATTAAGTACACGTACAATCAGTATCAAGCTCATTACATATGGTACTATGCAATAGGCAATAATCTACTAAAAATATATATATAACAAAACAAACAGCAAAAATTGTTTTACACACAATACCATTCAAAAAGAAAAACATACACAGTACTCAACTGCACATTAGTATAATAACAAAGCAAACAGCGACGGGTGCGTCATATACAATACACAATGTACACAGACGCGGTTTCTGCTTTTGCACACGAACCCCTGTTTGTTTCCCCTCTCCTTCCATTTGCGAAAGATCCCTGAAAGCGCGACGGGGGCTTCAGACAGGCTATTCCATAATGGTCTTCGCCATTCATTTAGCCACAGACAAACGGAGACCATAAAAAAAAACAACTATACCAAAGCAAAATAAATTTAGCGATCCTTTCACAATGGGTCGGTTCGACTGACGTTGGGTGGTTCCAAGAGATATATAACAGAAGTCGTTGCCACACTCGTTTTTGACTGCTTGTGTCGACAGCGAAAGTGTATTTACGTATTGACTAAATATTTCTTATTAGTAATAAATGCTAAAGGTAATTACGATTCATATATATATATATATATATATATATATATATATATATATATATATATATATATATATATATATATATATATATATATATATAATATATATATATATATATATATATATATAAATATATATATAAATATTATATATATATAAAATATATATATATATATATATAATATATATAATATATATATAAATATATATATATATAAAAATATATATATATATATATATATATATATATATATGTATGTATATATATATATATATAATATATATAATATTATATATATAAAAATATATATATATATATATATATATAATATATATATATAAATATTATATATAAAATATATAATATATATATATATATATATATATATATATATATATATATATATATTGTATATATATATTTTACGACTGTCACCTTCAAGTATGCATTTACTCAATTCTTTGGCGGAGAAAAGAATTAAGGTGCTGACAATTATTTGTATACTTATACTACAAATATGCTCACCTTCAAGAGAGCATTTTCTCATTTGTTTTAAGGAAATAAGATTTAAGGGCCTTATTTTTTATAAATGCTAAAGTAAATTACAATTAATATACTCAACATACTTCCAATATGCTCACCCTCAAGTGTGCAATTACGGGACTTACACAAACAATGCTTCAGAATAAAAGCTGGAGACAAACTTCGTACACACTGAATTTAACTAACTTCCAACATGTGCACCTTCAAGTGCACAGTTACTCATTGGTTTTATAGAGAAAAGATTTAAAGGACTTGCAAAATTAAACCTTTAGAGGTAAAACTTGGTGACAAACTCGGGACGCACTGTGTGAGGATTCTGTTGGACGGTTAATTTCCATTCTCTCCGGTATGTGTTTTTCTTTTTCCAATCCATTTTGCGAGCGTGATTTTTCTCCTCCCGACCCTTTCATCCCTAACAATCACGACGCCATGGATTTTTTCCTCTCGCTTCTAACGCTCGACTTCCACCGACACTAGAACCAATCAGTCTCTCTCTCTCTCTCTCTCTCTCTCTCTCTCTCTTATACACGTTCACTTCTTATTACTTCAACGCCTTTTGAATCTTTTGTTTTACTGCCATTTAATGTCAATTAGAATGCTGAGTTCTTTTTACCTTAAAAACATTTGGTGGCAACGTATCACGACGGGAGAACTTAAACTGGCTGCAGGCTTACCCTAGAATGTAACATCTTGTATTCAACGTTCTTACCACGTAAAAAATGTAAATCATAAAACAACCTTCTAAAACTTCTTTTAACTTAACCTTGATATACGTACATGAAACGGGGCTTTTTCTTTATATGTTTTAATTTTTCTTCTGCTAAGTCACTTTTTTATCTACCGTATACTCAAAGTTAATGTCAATAAAGCATTTAAATCACAAAGTAACTTTTTAAACTTTAACCTCGACATACGTGCATGAAACCGAGTTGTTTCTTTACGCATTTTGTTGTTTCTTCTACTAAGTGAGTTTTTCTTTACAATTTCGTGTCCTCTGGTTTCTGCTCTTCCTACGTACGTAAAAAAATTACTCTTGGTTATTTCAACGTTGTTTTGAGGACTGAAAACAAAAAATGCACATTCAACTATGACACCTATCAACTCCTCAAACACGTATGCACCCCCGTCAACAAGAAATATACACAGAAGTTACGCTCGAGTTACTTTCCCTACCAAGAGACCCATGCTGCTTGGATGAAGCAAAAGTGAAACGGAAAATAGAAATTTGGAGGTGTCCAAAAAATGTGTCAAAAGACTTGAACCATTTCGTGATGACAGACCCTCCTTCATTTTTCTGGTTATGGAATTAAGGGGATAGAGGAAGTGGCGAAGAACTTTGGAGTTTTCTGTTAACTAGAGTGAAGGGTTAAGTGCAATGTTCACAAATTATCATGTGAGCACTTTGTGGGAATTTTTAACTGCGTATGATGAAGATGTAGCGTATTATCACTAGTTTCAGAGTACAGACTCCGTAAATGTAACAAAGCAAATTACAAAAAGATATAATTTAGAAACAAAAACGATTCTCCAAGATTTGCGCAACAAACATCAAATTCACGGGATGAGAGATTTTCATTCAGTTCAAATCAGCCCGCTGAAGGAAGATAACACTAAAATTACCTCCTTTTAAAACACGATAGATTCCACATAAAACTTAAGAAGGATTTCAGATGGCAAGATATATTTTAGAACAAAAACGATTCCACATGATTTAAGCAACAAACCAGCAAGGTGATGCATGAAAAAAAGTTGATGCCAAAAAAAAAGTTGATGCCATGAAAAAAGTTGACGCCATGAAAAAAGTTGATGACATGAAAAATTTTCCCTCAGTTCAGATCAAGATGCCAAAGATAAAAAATAATTTCCTTTGAAGACATAACAGATCGCACATGAAGCTTAAGTTGTCCAGCTGAGACATTCATTACGTTCATTCGCTCCGAGAAGAACACTTTACCATCTTTGTTATAACACTTTGCCAACTTTGTTATAACACTTTGCCAACTTTGTTGTAACACTTTACCAACTTTGTTATAACACTTTGCCAACTTTGTTGTAGCACTTTACCAACTTTATAACACTTTGCCAACTTTGTTGTAACACTTTACCAACTTTGTTATAATAACACTACCAACCCTGTCGTAACTCTTTATCAACTTTATAATATTTTACCAACTTTGCTATAACACTTTCCCAACTTTGTTATAACTTTACCAAGTTTGTTGTAACATTTTACCAACTTTGTTATAATACTTTACCAACTTTGTTGTAACACTTTACCAATTTTGTTATGTGTGTCATTGTCATGTTTGTTGGTGCTTGTTTGTTGATGAGTGCGCGTGTAAAGGAAAACACACTTATAAACCTTGCAAAGGAACGTGCCTGAATCTATAAGCTTTAATTATTACGTAAGTAATACAAACTTGTTCAAATTCTTTTCCAAAACAAATTACCTGTAACATAAAAAATTGCTAAATATGAAAGGTAACGTCCCAGTAAAGGTTATTCACAGACGTACTTGTATATTATTCCTTCTCTACTTAAAAATGTCATATATTATAACGAAGACAGTTCGCGATATCATTTATCAAACAAAATTTCCATTTAGGTCAACTATTCTTGACCACATTTGTGAAGACATTCGACCTGCAATTCTTCCATTCAAGTGTCATCATCATAACTGTAAAGTGGGCTTAGTAATTCCAGTTTGAAAAGTGGGCTCAGTAATTCCAGTTTGAAAAGTGGGCTCAGTAATTCCAGTTTGAAAAGTGGGCTCAGTAATTCCAGTTTGAAAAGTGGGCTCAGTAATTCCAATTTGAAGAGTGGGCTCAGTAATTCCAGTTTGAAAAATGGGCTCAGTAATTCCAGTTTGAAAAGTGGGCTCAGTAATTCCAGTTTCAGTAATTCCAATTTGAAAAGTGGGCTCAGTAATTCCAGTTTGAAAAGTGGGCTCAGTAATTCCAATTTGAAAAGTGGGCTCAGTAATTCCAGTTTGAAAAGTGGGTTCACTAATTCCAGTTTGAAAAGTGGGCTTAGTAATTCCAGTTTCAGACTGAAACAGTCGCTGTAAATGTTAACGATTAACTAATATTGACATAACTAAACAAAACCACTGTAATTTAAAAATCAAATAGTTAACAGCATTTACGTCATACCAGAGATCTGCTGATTTCCTACTGCAAGATTTTCTAGTGTTTACTAAATAGTATTATAATTATTAGTGTTAAATCCCTTAAAAAAATCACATACAACAAGCGTAAAACCCCATTCACTTTCAAATCATGTTTCTACGAAATTAACAGAAAAAAAAAAATTAAAATGAAAACAAGATCAAAAGTAGACAAAAATGCCGCAACAAATACATAAAAAATATGTTCATAAACCAAAGTATGGATCTGACACAGCTCATAACACAATAAACAAAAATATAATCATCATCTTACCACCAATGTTTATAAAATAAAAACTCAAACATAATTAGCATTTTTTCCTCTTATCAGAAAGTTTTAGTGACTGAATATTCCAGCATAACCAACGCTTCAGGAAAAAAGACCAACCTCATTATCAGATGCGCACTGGGTCATCCATTCTTTTGATGATAATAAAATTCTGCTTCCAAAAATGCTCTGCTATTATAACCACCTACGAATTGTAAACATTAAAATTACAATGCTTCTTTCTGTTACTTGCAAGATGGCAATGCTATAGGCAGTAAAAGAATAATAAACACTTCTGTGTGTGTGTGTGTTTCAGTACGTTATTTTATGTATATACATTATAAAGCTGTCTGCCTCGTTTTCATTGTGAGGTCATGTGCCAGAATAATAATAATGGTGAAAATGTTTAACACGTGAAAAAGGCACTGAATTCATGTACACAAGAATGGACCTAAACACAAATATATTAAGACAGTTTCCTCCCATGACTCTTAAGATTACGTCAATTATATCATCCTGGAAGAACATTAATATATTACGAGCTCAAAAAGCAAACCTCGCATGCACTGAGGGCTCTGGCTTCGCTGAGGTTAAGCTTAAGCGACTTTCGCCTTTATCCTGGGTAAACTTAAGAGAGGCTTTCCAAAGACTAATCTGTGACTCGAGGCAATTCCATCCCTCCAGTCTTGCGAGAAGATCTTTGAGACCGCATACTAAACAGCTTTCATTTGATGCCTTAAGAGATTCCACAGGGAGCCTGCATCTTTTGATTCTAAGGCGAGATTCTCTTAAAGATCGTGGCACCAAGGGGCCAAGAATATAAATTTTTGCTATAACTATTTAATTTCAAGAGGGTGCCAACATAATTAGCAAGACAGTTATAAGGAACCACTTATTTGCTGTATACGCAATCAATGTTTACAAATCATAAAAAGGACCATAAATCATAAAAAGAATCATGTTTTTCCAAGATTAGCTGTCGGACGTGTGATGTTTTATCATTCGTGCAAAAATATATAGAGAGAAAACAGTGTGTAGAATTTCTAATTGAATCACTTAGTGACTCTTTACACAAAAGCCACTTAGTGATAAAATGATAAAACAGCCTGTGATTCACTCAGGCTGAGTGTCAACTTCCCCCTCTCTAAAAGGACTAACCTTGGGCCATCACATAACTCATTATAATCTATTGATGCGGTTATTAAAACGAGCTGCGATGTTAATAATTGTGAAGCGGACTTACGGAGTTTATTATACATGTGCAACACTTATTATTAATATTATTAATCAGAAGGACTTTACATTCTTAAAAGGTACACTGTGCTATACATACCGTTCTTGCTTAATATCTCAGAGAGGGCTTATAAACCTGTCAGAATCACCAGATAGCGTATGTATAAAATACTAATTGCTTTTATACGCCTAGGACTTCATATAAGTCGTATACAGAGGGAAATAAGGGCAAAAAAGGTATTACAATGCAATGCATAACATATATTCAATAAGAAACTTTATTAAAGACATATGTCTCCAAAGTTTGCATCGATACTTGATACTTGTATACATATACATGTGAGTGTGTGCGTGTGTGTGGAAAGAAAAAACATAACAGGACAAACGGGAGTAGCAAAATAAGATTAAACTTCTGTCCAGAACACACACACACACACACACACACACACACACACACACACACACACACGCCAAAGACGTAATTACAGTTCTCATAAATAACATGTCGTCGACATAAGGAGCATAACAGCCTACCTCCCAATGGTCTTTCGCCAGTCTATTAGACCACAATCAATGGGCTTACGTCTCCGTAATATTGGGCAGTATTTCTTAATCTTGTAAATGTGGAGGACTTTCCTTTCACCAACAAAAAAAAAAAGTTTTTTATGTGCGTGTTTGTGTGTGTATGTGTGTGCATTTGCACAAATACTAAGTGTCTGCCACGTTTCTATAAATATTCCTCATCTTATTCACGACTTTCGGTTTTAAATATGCAATCTACAAACAAAACAGAAATGACTTGTCGCTCTGTTACGAATTAAATATAAACTTAGATCCAAAAATTAATTAAGCAAAAGATTACTAATACCCAAAGATTAACAATACCTACAACTGTTTACAACAGCTGTCGAGGAACAATGAATCAAGTAACATATAAAAATTAACCACCCATACATAATCACAATCAAAAGAGAACGCATAACTGAGAAGACATGGACATAGCCTAACCCTTAAACCTGCAAGTCTTTCCTGCCTGGGAAATCACTAAATATAAAATAAGAGATACGTGGAAGTTGTGAAATTTGACCCTCAAAAGTTCCAGCGAAGATGCAATTCACTTTGTATTTTACTAATTTATGTAAATTTTTATCCATTTATTTATTACTTAATTGACTAAACTTTCTTCTTTTCTAATAATTTACATCTTCTTTCTATGCCGCCTTTTATCTTCTGTATCTTTATTCAAATAAGCACTATGTTATTTGGAAGCCTGAATTTAGAGTCAATGGCCCCTGTAGGCTTGTTCCATTTGAATAGGCGTTTATCTTCTGATCAATAATAATAATAATAATAATAATAATAATAATAATAATAATAATAATAATAATAATAATAATAAAAAGAAAGATTTCATCGTTTGGCAGTTTGGGAGAAATGTGGGAGTACTGGAGACGGTAAAAATTGGACAAAAGTTTACCACTGAATTTCTGGTACGTGACATCCTCTGACAATAGTGGCCAAGTTGGGATTGTAATTTAAGCTCCTACAACTTCCTAGACTCCTGTAATTGCAGAAGCTTCAGAGTCTAAAGAATGATTCCTTCTAGGAAATCTGATATGTGACATTATCAGCCACGGCACTTGCTGTACGCCAACGCCTGCGTCAAATAGCCTATCATATTAATATTACATCTTTCTGTTTCGCTTTACAACAAGCGATACTGAATATTCCATAAGTCAAAACACGCCCACGTTGACTTATATTGACTATTTAGGTTGTCTGATCCATGGCGAGATAAAAAATTGGCCATCAAAAGCACTCATTACTAAATGGCATAAAACGCAAAAGGAACTGATATAACACGGTAGATTACCAAAAAAAAAAAAAAAAAAAAAACTGTACAAAAAGGAGACAAAAATAAGAAATCAGCAATAACAAATGTCTAGCAACAAGAATTTTTTATTTCCCCTAATTTTTTTTCCTTATTTATTCTACTTATATTTTAGTCATTTCTTCATATTTATATTTTACGCTGTATTCTTTTCCTGTTTAGAATCCTTTCCCTGTTGGGGCCCTTGGATAATAATAATAATAATAATAATAATAATAATAATAATAATAATAATAATAATAATAATAGATCACAGAACGTGATTAGCTCTTTTCTGATTGCTACTTGTAACACGAATTCCTGAAATCGACGAGAATGGTAATGTTATTACTAAGTACTTTCGCTTATCCTAGTACAAATCTACTCCAGATAACTTAACCAAAAATAGTCTTAATGTTATTGAAGGATATACGTCAGGGAACTAAAATCTGCCGCTGAATACACAGAAGTGTGAAACAGACAGCCAAAACCACTATCTGTCTGAAGATAAAAAAAAAAGTTAACTTTAAAACCCAGAGGAAAAAAAAACATTTCAATGAAATAGAAAAGTTTTGAAAGTCGTTCAAACTTTCCATCTCAGACAGATAAAAAAAAATAAACAATACAAATCGATCACCCGTCTGGACAACTTGGAAGAAGGAAAACTCGGAAATATGATAATTGAAAAGAGATAAGTCGAAGATGGATGAGCTTAATCGGACAGAACTCCGAATGTCGTGGGGTGAGATTGATGGATTGCAACCCCACCCCTTCCACCCCCTCCCCGCCCCAACTCCCTTTCAATCTCACACACATATAGACAGTGTCGTTGCAATTATAAAGGATTGACTGATTGATTGACTGATTCACTTTATATTATCTGGTGTCACAACACCGAGGATCATTGCGATTATATAGGTTTGGCTGATTAATCGACAGAACTGATGTTATATTATCTGGTGTCACAGCAGCAAAGGTCGTAACTATCTTCATAAAAACTATAAAATGGTAATAAATATGAAAGGTTCGGTATAATGATCAATTAGAACTAATGTATATTCTTGCGTATGATAACGTTTATATATATATATATATATATATATATATATATATATATACATATATATATATATATATATATATATATATATATACATATACATATATACATATATATATAAATATAATTAAAAATTATATATCTATATATAAATTATATATATATATAACTATGTATATATAGGCTATATATTTATATATGTACATGTGTATATACATACACACACACACACACACACACACATATATATATATATATATATATATATATATATATATATATATATATATATATATATATCCCTGAGCGCAGGCTTTAAATATAAAGTACTTCTTTAACATAAAAAAGAAAGTTAGGGCTGTGTTGAAAAGAAAGCAAAACAGAAAACTGACTACAAAATCTAGAATGTTACAAAAAATAACCTGAATATTATTCACCTAAAAATTCTATATGCTTTCTGACTGCCATCCTTCCATCGTTTGTTTTTACTCATACTACAGAAAGTTACCAAATTTCTTCTGGTATTGGTGATTAGTAACCCTTCACCCGAAATTATCAGTACCAACAAGGATAAACAAGTAAAAAAATGCGCCGAAGTTTTTTCGGCGCAAATCGAGTTTTCTGTACAGCGCATAATCAAGGCCACCGAAAATAGGTCCATCTTCAGGTGGTCTCGGTATAATGCTGTATGTGCCGCGGCCCATGAAACTCTCAGCCGGCCGTGGTGGCCTGTGTTGTTGCGTTGCCAGAGGCACGATTATGGCTAACTTTAACCTTAAATAAAATAAAAACTACTAAAGCTATAGAGCTGCAATTTGGTATGTTTGATGATTGGAAGGTGGATGATCAACATACCAATTTGCAGCCCTCTAGCCTCAGTAGTTTTTAAGATCTGAGGGCGCACAGAAAAAAGTGCGGACGGACAAAGCCGGCACAATAGTTTCTTTCCAGAATACTAAAAAGTGAACATGTAATAAAAATCCATTCTTTTTCTTTACCAGGAAGACAACTTATTAATAAAGTTGTAACCCTCTTTGGAAATCAAATGAATATAATAAGTTAATATGCTTGCATTAAACAGCCAAAACTCATCCATTACTTTTACCATATACCCATTAAGTACTTGCTTGTACACGTAAACAAACATACAAGCACATAAACACAGACATGCGCATAGTTATCATAACTGAAAGTCAACGGGAAAAATTAATATTTCAATTAAAAAAGAGCGGAGGCCAACTGCGAATCTAATTTTCACGGAGCTATTTATTCTATCAAATAGACTGTCACATTTTATTGACCCAGCAATCCTGATGAACAAAAAATGGATAAAATAATGGGGGGAAAAAAGTCGTGATAAAGTTTGACACAGAAAATCGAATCGAAAAGAACTTTATATTTATGTTTCCAAAGGAGGGGGGGTGGGGGTGGGGAATCACTCCTTTATCCGACCACCTCCTTTATCCTATTGAGAGACTATTGCCACAGTCACGTCTCTTCAAGTTTAAAATGTTGAAATAATTTCAGTTATGAACGGAATACTTAATTTACGCTGTAGCACAAAGCCAGACGAATTTCACCTATATAAAAATGGAAAAGTGACATTCCACCGACCAACCTCTCTCTCTCTCTCTCTCTCTCTCTCTCTCTCTTCCATTTTTTCCTCTCTATCAGTCTCTCTGCTTTTTTCTACTCAGTCTCTCTCTCTCTCTGCCTTTTTCTACTCTCTTTCTGTCTCTCTCTCTCTCTCTTTCTCTCTCTCTCTCTCTCTCTCCAATTTGACTCCGTTACCTCTGACATCACGTTAAAAGGTTCAAAAGGCACGAAGTGATGAGGAGCTGCCCACAGGCAATAACTGAAAATGAAGGGTCAATTTATCAAAAGGAATTCCCCGACTAACATCGTTTCGTCCGTATATTGATGTGATGTATTGGATGGCCTCCGGAAGAACTTTTCGCAAAGGATGATGATATTTGTCACTCAGAAAACCAGTCGGAGCCTCGTGACCTGTATATTGTCTCTTCTCTATATAACTAGGTTTATTTTCGTGTAGATACGAACAAACGCCCACGCCCACACACACACATTTAATATTCGTCGTTGATGTGTTCGCTACGACCTACCCCTTTGATCAAAGAAGTTTGGCAACGCTGAGTTTGGTCTGTCCCTAAATGGTGTCCATCAAAATGCCGAACACCGGTGGTATACCGGCCAGTTAAATGTCAACTGGGCAAGGGCATGGGGCAAGTAACCCCACTATTCATCCCAAGTGATTGCTTGGGTAGGGAAGTGTAACATTTTCTGAAGCCATCCGCCTCTACGTGAAAAGGGGTATAATTGATGAAAACAAGCATATATTCTTGTTTGTGTGTAATCTGTACAAACGCAAACGCACAGTCATATACAGTACACACGGCATGCACATATGTATGTACTCACCGCCCCAATTTTCACCTCATATATTACACAAAATTTCAACTCAACAGCTTTAACATTTTCTCTTTAACACACACATACATAAACATACACAGACATACATACATTATATATATACTGTACATGTGTGTGTGTATGTGAGAATAATCTGAATCAATAAAATATGGAACGTGATGAATATATAAATAAAGACAAAACCACAGAAAGAGAAACAATATATGCAAGGCCTTTGTATTTCTGGTCCTTTACTTATTTGTTTTATATATATATATATATATATATATATATATATATATATATATATATATATATATATGTGTATATATGTGTATATGTGTGTGTGTGTGTGTATCAACAGCAATGTATTTTTCCTTGATATTCATCCACGCTCAAAAATTAAAATCACAGTTGCTTGAATAAAAAAAGAAGTATGTTACATATACACAGATACAAAACCTGACAAAAATCCTAGTTTGGGTAAAATAATGATTAAAAAAACGTCCAGGGGATTTTTCCAGTTAACGACAGAAAAATATCTGAAAAATCGAGAGAAAAAGAAGTATTCTTTTAAGAGAGGCAGGAATTGAACTCTTTGTCTATAGAAGTCGGGAGGGTAAGAAAAAGAACTTTGGTTTTTCATGCATGAATTAATTCTAAAATATTTAGATTAGGTAATGCTTTGTTCTATATAATACTTTTCAAGGTTCGTTTTATTATTATTATTATTATTATTATTATTATTATTATTATTATTATTTCTTTGTTCTATATAATACATTTCAAGGTTCGTTGTATTATTATTATTATTATTATTATTATTATTATTATTATTATTATTATTATTATTATTATTATTACACAAGAACAATACAACAAATATTAATTCAAATTAAATAAAAAACTCAATTACAAGATTATGAGAGCACTAAAGTCCCAATCTACCTATAAAAAACACCTGTTACAAACAGGGAAAATGAAAAGCTTGTTTTAAGTCTTTTTTTTTTTTTTTAATGTGCCCCCCCTTGTCTATTTTTAACCAGAATAAGATGCATGGGAAAATCAACCGATAAATGCCCGACAAGTTGGTTGCATACGTGAATAAACAAGAATACCAGCTCACGAGGACGTCAAAAATCGATGTGTGAGAGAGAGAGAGAGAGAGAGAGAGAGAGAGAGAGAGAGAGAGAGAGAGAGAGAGAGAGAGAGAGATAAAAAATTTGTTGCATACTTGAATAAAAAATGAATACCAATTCACAAGAACATTAAATCGATGTGTGTGTGTGTGTGTGTGTGTGTGTGTGTGTGTGTGAGAGAGAGAGAGAGAGAGAGAGAGAGAGAGAGAGAGAGAGAGAGAGAGAGAGAGAGAGAGAGAGCTGAAAAATTTGTTGCACACACAATAAAAGAAGCATTACAATATTACATTTCACAAGGCCGTCAAAAATCGATGTGAGAGAGAGAGAGAGAGAGAGAGAGAGAGAGAGAGAGAGAGAGAGAGAGAGAGAGCTGAAAAATTTGTTGCACACATAATAAAAGAAGCATTACAATATTACATTTCACAAGGCCGTCAAAAATCGATGTGAGAGAGAGAGAGAGAGAGAGAGAGAGAGAGAGAGAGCTGAAAATTTGTTGCACATAATAAAAGAAGCATTACAATATTACATTTCACAGGCCGTCAAAATCGATGTGAGAGAGAGAGAGAGAGAGAGAGAGAGAGAGAGAGAGAGAGAGAGAGAGAGAGAGAGAGCAAGTATAAAACTCGGGGCGTTATTGACTCCCATACGACCGAAAAGAAGAGAACTCGGAAGCTGCCACGTATTAAAGCAAACGTTATATAATACGACGTCAGCGGACAATTCGGGAAATTCTTTCCTGGAAAACATGCCAGCAAAAACGACTCTCGAAGCCTTGAAGGTTTAAATAACAGGAAAAGTTTACGCTCTGCAGAAGACGACGGAGATGGGTGAGGGCAAAGGAAAAAAGAGGGAGGGGAGGAGGAGGAGGAGGAGGAGGAGGAGGAGGAGGAGGAGGAGGAGGAGGAGGAGGAGGGCAATTGAAAGGACGTCGGGTAGAAAGATGAGGCAATGAAGAGGCTCCCAAAATACGAGGTGAACGGCAAGACATCTTGGGGAGGGCATCTGGGCGAATGACTCGGGGAGGAGGGGGGGATGATGGAGATTTAAAACATGTCTGGACAGTTTCAGGTCCAGTGAAAACAAAGGAGTTGTGCACGACGAGCTTTTTTTTCTCTTTTTATTTCTTATTGATTTGGCTTCAAGCTGTCAAAGAAATTGATGCAGACATGAGCAAGAAAAGTAGATCGATGACGCCTTATTTAATATAATGGAAGATGTGTTGTACTTAATATGGACAAATAATCATTGACATCCACACACACGATATATATATATTATATATATATATATATATATATATATATATATATATATATACACATATATACATATATATATATATATATATATACATATATATATATATATATATATATATATATATATATATATATATATATATATATATATATATATATATATATATAGAGAGAGAGAGAGAGAGAGAGAGAGAGAGAGAGAGAGAGAGAGAGAGAGAGAGAGAGAATAAAATGGTCGCCAAAAAAATCTGGAAGATGAGGAAAAACCGCCGTATCATAATGATTCATCTTTATCCCTTGTCAAGATGTTATAGAGGCTTGGAGCTGTTCATGGCGTGAACATATTAAGAAAAGATAGGAGGAAATCGGTGTGTTTTGTCTGTTTGTTCGAGTGTTTTGGATAAAAAAAATTACGATCCTTATCATGTGAGAATTTAGATAAAGTCATCTATATATTATCACCGATGACGAAGAGAAATATAAAAGAAGAGAACTCAAGAACGATCCAATTAACCGGTCCAAACGCTCATCAGCACGCCCACGAGAGAGAGAGAGAGAGAGAGAGAGAGAGAGAGAGAGAGAGAGAGAGAGAGAGAGAGAGAGAGAATAGTTCTTATATCTTCCCGTCAATGACCACGTCGTTCAATCCATACAAGTTACTTTTCCTAAATTATAAAAAGGAAATCTAAATTATAAAAATAAAACCAAGTTATGGCGATAAATTTTCCAGATCTGGTGACTTCTATTCTGTGAATTGTAAGCTACAGACGAACTTGTTTCAATAAGATCACGTTTCTTACAGATTTTGGCGACTCTATTACCTTGTAAATTACAATTTCTAGACATCCTGAAGTACTTCACACGAAGGGGACATTCCAAAACTTTTTCCCTTTTAAAAACAAAAATATCTAGTGTCTCGAGGTCTTGATTGTGATATATAATGCGCCGTGTTTCAAATGGTTGGGAGATTTTTTTTACTTAGCTTGATTTTTTTTACCCAGAGAAGCATTAACTTAAATTTTGGTGGGTTATTTGAAGTATATAATTTTTAAATATTATAGCATGTACCTCATATCTATATAAGTCTCTCTCTCTCTCTCTCTCTCTCTCTCTACACACACACACACACACACACACACATTATATATATATATATATATATATATATATATATATATATATATATATATATATATATATATATATATATATAAAATATTATATATATATATATATATATATATATATATATATATATATATATATATATATATATATATAAAGCTAGGTTGGAGTTAGTGTTTATGTTTGAAATGTGTAAATACAAACACACGTTTATATAAATTAGTATGAGCATATATGTATGCATGATTGTATTAAAGACTTCATCACGTGAAAATAAATTTTCCAAAATACAAAAGGAAAGATGAATATATTTCCCACTTATACAGAAAATATCATCGAACTTTTGTTCTCTCTACCGAAATTAAACATTCCCAATCAAGAAGACCCCCTTCCCATGCTCCCGTATATCTTCCGTTTAATAAAACGGAAGCTTTGGCATCTCAATCCTACTTAAAATGTCCTCTTCTGGAGTAATTAATCTCTGTTCCCTTCGAGATCTGAAACGATATTCACGAAATCTCTTCTGTCGACCGAAAGGATCTGTGATAAAATCTGTCAAAAGATCTGTGATAATCTCTGAATCAGCCTTTGTTCGATATACGAACTTCGGTAACATTCATTCCAGCCAGACACGTGACTGGGTCGATGACGGAGTTCGTGCTAGTTTGCATAAAAATAAAAAAAAAATCTTATAATGATTAACCTGGAGAATTCACAACGAAAAGTAAAGAAGAGACAAATTAGGAAAACAATGATACGTGTTAACTTCAGAAGTAAATGATGGACGCAGGCGAAACGTGAAATCTGAATATAAATAGTGATAATATAGTTGAAACGCCCACAAGAAAAGACCGATAAATATACCAAACTGGAATCAAGAGAGGTACGTTAATAAGTGAAAGATTCCAAGTACACCAAAGACATATCGAAAATTCAAGCCTTTCATTGTATTAACTGACTAGTCTACATAGTCGATAAAAAATGCGAGGGGGGGGGGCCACCAAATTTCTCACAAAATACGCAAACTCTCTCTCTTTCTCTCCCCTTTCCTCTCCGCGTATGTCTGTCCGTATGGTACATAACACAAAAAAGGATAATTACGTGGGGAAAGAAAGTATGCTATGAGAAAAATAAAGAGAAAACCACGTAATGTGTACATCACAAAGACAAGCACAAACATTATATATATATATATATATATATATATATATATATATATATATATATATATATATATATTTATAATACATATATAATAAACACATTTATATAAACATATATATATATATATATATATATATATATATATATATATATATATATATATATATATATATATATATATATATATTATATACGTAGACATACACACACGCACATACGCACACAGACATTGATGTCACCCTCTGAAACGGAGGCAGCCGGGAGCAACTACAGAAGATTCGTCTATCGAAAGATAAAGGTCAAATAAGGAGAGAGAGAGGAGAGAGAGAGAGAGAGAGAGAGAGAGAGAGAGAGAGAGAGAGAGAGAGATAAAAATATGGTATAGGGGTTGAGCAGAACGAATCTTTTCTAAGGCCATGGGCAAGTGTTCTGAATCGGTTCGAAGGAATAAAGCAGTTTGGATATGGGCCAAGAGGGCGATGAAAGGAGGACATTTTGAAGAATAAAAACAAGAAAAAGAAGACCTTTCATGATTTGTTTTCTCTCTTTTCGGTTGACTGTTACGGCACCCAAAAATGATGGACGTGGTTATACTAAAAACGTGCGCACGGACACTCTCTCTCCTCTCTCTCTCTCTCAAATATATATACATTTATATTGTATTATATATATATATATATATATATATATATATATATATATATATATAATATATATATATATATATATATATATATATATATATATATATATGTATGTATATATATACTGTAATATTATGTATATATACATATACATACACTATATATATATACATATATATATATGTATATATATACATATAATATATACAGCATTAGAATGCACTGATTACATGGAGTACGGCCTTAAGATCAATCCTCTATCTGCGCAGTAGCTGACCCTAGTGCAAAAGTTATGTTGTTTCTCGTAACAACACAATAGATTAATTTTTATCTTTATACACATACACACACACATATATATATATATATATATATATATATATATATATATACATATATATATATATATATATATATATATATATATATATATATATATATATAAGATCACATTTGAATCATATCATTTTAAATCGACCTCGTGAGAGCCAACTCATGTCGAATACCGTGAATGAAAAATATTTACTACCGGTCGGAAGAACATAATTCTCGAAGAAAAATAAGACGCAGTGAAATGAATCAGTTGGAAGAAGAACTAAAATAGAGAGAGAGAGAGAGAGAGAGAGAGAGAGAGAGAGAGAGAGAGAGATACCTCAGTTGTTAAGAGGTTCGTACCAAACATAACCCTTCAAAGATAAAGGTGAAGAAAAAACTATTTGATCTGGACGACGATTCTCTCAACATCAACTCTAGAAATCGAAAAATATTTACTTTCTCGTCTTAAGCAATTCCTGTGATTTGTCTCAGGAGAGACTCTGTTGCTAGAAGTGGCATCATATGAAGCCATCGATCTAGAAGTTATGTATAGATATATAAATATATATATATATATATATATATATATATATATATATATATATATATATATATATACATATAAATATATACACACACTGATAAAGTTCAAAATGAAATGATAGAGTGCCAAGTACTTTCGTGTATTTTGTGCCCTGAAGATGTTAAAATACACGAAAGTACTTGGCACTCTGTTGTTCCATTTTGAACTTTCCTAGTGGCTTCAGCTAATATGTATATATGTATGTATATATATATATATATATTAGTATATATATATTTATAGATATATTTATATATATATATATATATATATATATATATATATATATATATATATATATATATATATATATATATATATATATATATTATACACTGTACAACCCAACAGCTCAGCAAAGAAGCAAATACGGTACCTGGAAAAAGAAAAGAAAAAAAGACGATTATAACTCGGGAGACTTCATTAGATACCACTGTGTGAAGTACATATCTCATTTCCCTTCGTCTATAAACTTATCCAGCGTGAGTAGAAAAGGAAGAGGACCTGTGTGGAAGAGACCCATTTGAATGTGAATGGGGCATAAAATGAACTGAAAGTCTTGAACGGAGAGGAACAACTTTCGCAATATCAACATAATGAAAGCATGTGTAACACTGGTAACTACTATGGATGACATACATAAACTATTATTATTATTATTATTATTATTATTATTATTATTATTATTATTCGGGAAATGAACCCTATTCATATGGAACATGCCTACACGGGCCACTGACTTCCAATTCAAGTTTCCAAAGAATACGACGTTCACTTGAAAGAATAGAAGTTAAAAAAGTACACCTTAGTTTTACCAGACCACTGAGCTGATTAACAGCTCTCCTAGGGCTGGCCCGAAGGATAGAAGGTAATATGAAATGTAGAGAGAGGAGATTAATTATTACAAAAAAAATTATTCCTTAAAACAGTGGCTACTTAATCTATAAAAGTAATAAATAAAATCTTTCCCGAAACAGCGGCTATTTCAATCTATAGTTGTAATAAGTAAGATCTTTCCCGCTTTAAATTAACAAAAATAAAATTCTTCTCAGCACTTTCAAGTTAATTACAAGAGGAATCGATGGAATATGCTTTCGAAAATATTCATAGTCACGGTAATATTCGTAGACACAAGAACAATAATTATGGAAAATCACAGGTTATTAAAAGATTATTAACGTCATCAATGACAACATGGGAGTATTATAATGTACGAATATTGTGTGAAACAATAAACTTCTAACTGTCAATAATCTGTTGAGGAAAAATTCAAGGGCTACCAGTTACGAGAATTTGGACTGAAGTTTAAAATAAGATTTGCAAAATTCAAAGGCTACCAAGTATGAAAATTGGCATGAAGTTTAAAATAAGATTTGCAAAATTCAAAGGCTACCAATTATGAAAATTGGCATAAAGTTTAAAATAAGATTTGCAAAATTCAAGGGCTACCAAGTATGAAAATTGGCATGAAGTTTAAAATAAGATTTGCAAAATTCAAAGGCTACCAATTATGAAAACTGGCATAAAGTTTAAAATAAGATTTGCAAAATTCAAGGGCTACCAATTAGGAAAATTGACACGAAGTTTAAAATAAGATGTGCAAAATTCAAGGGCTATAAATTATGAAAATTGACACGGTTTAAAATAAGATTTGCCATCAGAACATATATAGCTGAGAAACCGTTCCAAACCAACAAGTAAACGTAGCTCTTTTACATGAAAATAAACAACTCTTGAGTATTCCTCTCTTCCATGACCTCAAAGACCTGTTGCTCGACAGCAAACCACACTTTTAACGTCGTTTGCATTTTTTATTCCCTCAGCTCGATCTCTTCTAGGCCAACCAGCATTACCGTACATATAAACATTCCACCTATAATATTTTTTGTTGATGTTCTCATGTCTGGCACTGCTTAATCAACAATAACCGTAAAAGAAGAGCTTAGTTTGAACACATTATGGATGAAGTAATAAACGAAAGAATCACGATACGAATTTTTTGTATTGTCATGACGTCACATCACAGCTGTAATTCTCACAGATCAATAAAATAGCAACATGCAAGAAATTAGTTCCCTTCTCCATAAACAAGTTTACTGAATCACAGGCTTCTATATATAAATATTCTCATAATATGTGCAATAATTTATAACAATTTTTACGATATATTTATATATGTGCACACACATATATTTATGTGTGTGTATGTGTGTATATATATATAATAAATATATATATAAATATATATATATATATATATATATATATATATATATATACACACACACAATAACAACAACGGTATGAATATCCACTACAATACGCCTGCTCCCAGTGAAAATTCATCACGACGCCAACAAAACACCGGTGAAAAATTGGAATCACATAAGACCACCTGTACCACGTCCATCAGGAAATCCCGAAAGACGCGAAGAATGACAGGAAATTGAAAGAAAACATCCGCCATGATAGTGGATCATCCTCCACTCTCTCCCCTCCCCCCTTCCTCTCTTTCCCCCTCCCGGCAACTCACCCACTCCTCTGAATAAAGATGAAGAGAGTAACGACAGAGAAGTGAAACCCTATTGATGAAGAGTGTTGGAAAGGAGACAATAGTTCTGTGGAAAGGACTCAACACAATAATAATCATCTCCTTTTCCTTTCTTTTCCTATCCCATCTGAATAAGGAAGAGAGAGAGAGAGAGAGAGAGAGAGAGAGAGAGAGAGAGAGAGAGAGAGAGAGAGAGAGAGAGAGTCTAATTAATGAAAAGAGAATAAAAACTAAATATATGTTATTTGAGAAAGAGAGAGAGAGAGAGAGAGAGAGAGAGAGAGAGAGAGAGAGAGAGAGAGAGAGAGTCTAATTAATGAAAAGAGAATAAAAAAACTAAAATATATGTTCTTGAGAGAGAGAGAGAGAGAGAGAGAGGAGAGAGAGAGAGTTTAATTAATGAAAAGAGATAAAACAAAACTAAAAATACTAAAATATATGTTCTTTGAGAGAGAGAGAGAGAGAGAGAGAGAGAGAGAATTATTGAAAAAGAATACAATGAAACCTAAATATCTATTCTTTGCAGAGAGAAAGAGAGAGAGAGAATGTATCATTATGGAAAAGGAAACAATACAGGTAAAACATCTATTCTTTGACGACAAACAAACGAAACATTTCCGCATATCGCTAAAGTTCACCGACTTGATTCAAAACAGGTAGGCCAAATATTTGTTCGCCCCAATAACCATGAATATTATTAACTCATGTCACTCTAAATGTCGGCTGAATGAACAGTAAAGCTGAAGGGTGTTCAAAAAGGCTAATTTATCGGAGTGCGAGATATGGGAGCTATTAAAACTGGCTTTATATTGCAACGAAGATGACGTTTAAGTATTTCATGTTTATGATTCAATGATTTATATATATATATATATATATATATATAATATATATATATATATATATATATATATATATATATACATATATATATTAAATATATATATATATATATATATATATATATATATATATATATATATATATATATATATATATATATATGTATGTGTGTGTGTGTGTGTGTGTGTGTGTGTGTGTGTATGGTTATGTGATAATCATGTATATATATATTTTTTTCATTCATAAATACTACCAAGTCTGACAAATGTGATAGAGACAAAATATAAACCTATTTACCTGTAAGTAAAGTGCGCATTTTTATTTCACTTACTACCTACTGGCTGTTGTGTACAAGTTCTTTTAATAAAGTATTCTAAATGTATTTTTCTTGTATACTATATGTACATTCTCCTTGCATATATATATATATATATATATATATATATATATATATATATATATATATTTATATATATATATAGTTTTCTTGTATATGTATATTGTATAATGTCAAGAGCTCAAATAAAGTATTATTTTTATTATTATTACCATAAGTTAACCCCGATCACTACGCAACATTTTACATATAAAAATGACGATACTGTTATAACAGCACATAACAAATCTACTGGTATATATTCTTGGATTTCAAGTACCCACATAGTCTGGGGTGATTGGAGTTCATCAACTAAAAAATCACCATTCTAATATGACAATGACGTGAAAGTCATGGTTTTCCTGCGCACCTGCAGTTCATTACTTGCAATATGATCAAGACTTTCCGCTCTTAAGTGTGGTAAAGTTTCCACACACAATTTCATGCCTCAGTGAACATAATTCTCCTCAAGAGGTTATCTCACTGAAATATGATCACATGCAGCGTGATGACGCGACACAATATTATATCAAAGAAGAGTTGCTTCACGTGAACTCGGAAGGCTTCACGCACTGAGATGCTACACTTTAAGAGCAATAAGGAAGTCTTAAGAAATCAGAAGTCTTAGGAAATTATCAAGTCTTATAAAAATAAGGTTTTTCGATTCTCAAACACTGTACAGAAATCAAAGTTCTGGATGAAATAAAAGACCGATTTCGTAGCATAGGCATATACAGTATCATTTGGAGTCTTCCAAAGGCTAGTCAACCTTTGAGAACAACTCAAGTCAATATTGACATTGATTGATTAAATACCATGTCTTGTCATCACGGCCATAATGACCATCAATCAATGAAATATACAGCATGTTGAAAATTATTTCACTCTTCCAAAAACAGTCTCCTAAATAATATAACAGACCAAATAACATAACAGATTACTAAAATATGGTGACCTAAAAGATGCGTTAATATAACGTAGAAATATAATAAAAAGGTTTAATAGAAATAAGGACCATATCCCAAGCAGTCTCTGCGAATTCCAATTCCCAGAATTTATTACAGGACTGAAGCACTTGCGGCATTCAAAAAGGAATTCCATTTCTTTCCTGGCAAGGAACCACGAAAACAATGAGATATACTTAACATAATTATGTCTTGCGGGTAAAGCACTCCTAAATTAAAAGGTATAAACTCAGAGAGAGAGAGAGAGAGAGAGAGAGAGAGAGAGAGAGAGAGAGAGAGAGAGAGAGAGAGATCCAATCAGAACAGTCACTACAACTTTTATACACTGACTTCTCTCCAACTATTACATATATGCATTCCATTTTCTAGAAGCTTTCTGTTCAAGTTCATAAGTTTCAAATTTGTTTCATGAATAATAATAATAATAATAATAATAATAATAATAATAATAATAAAATAATAATAATAATGAAGCCAAGCACTGATTCCGTCTGCTTGTCGTTCATGGTTAATTAAATCTTTTTATTTCTCTGCCACCACGTAACAAGATTCGCCTTTTCTCAAGAAGCGTAACTTGAACAAAGAAATAAAATAAAAGTGTATTATTTGAACTAAATATATTAAATACTTATTAGTGACTGATCAGGGTTGGCACCCCTACTGCCATGTTCATATATGCCTAATATATTTAAATTCATACTTTTTTTTTATATATGATAAAAATATAATATCACTTAAGTAACAACATAAATACCATTCAAACATACCTATAAATAATCTCAAAACATACATATATGTATAATTCTTAATTAATGAACTCAAAATGTATAAAATCAAGGTTTAAAAGATTATATTTTCTTGGGAACACCAGTTTCCCCAACAAAATTAAATATTTAAAACTTGACTTATGTACAACGCTCACTCCAAAAACTCTGGAAAGGAGATGACTGCCCTCCTCATCTCGGCACTCAGAGAGAAAATGAACTCATGAGTCCTCCTCACTCGAGGCTGGAACACTCAACCATCAAGATGATGATTACGCGAAAATGCAAGCGCCCAGCAAAATGTGGTTAAGACAGTTATGAAAATAGGAAAATAAGAATATGTCCTTTACTTATGACTTAAAATTACAATACTCGAATGTCCGTGAGTATAGAAGGGTTCAATTTATTTGCTAATTAATTCAAGAACTACAGATTTTCATAAAAAAACAGTAATTCTAAATTAAATATATCGCAAAAATTCATATAATGCCTTAGCACCTAGAAAAATCTTGGCAGTTATGAGTGAACCGTGGGTGTGTGTGTGTGTGTGAGTGTATGAGACACACACAAGCACACACACACACACAGAGAGAGAGAGAGAGAGAGAGAGAGAGAGAGAGAGAGAGAGAGAGAGAGAGAGAGAGAAATTCAATGCAAGTTGATAGGAGAAAGAACATGTTAAACTGAAAAAATAAGAAAGTTAAAATAAATACTACAAAATTAAGTAACTGAAAATAAATAAATAAATAAACAAATAAATATAAAATAGAAAGCTAACGTACCCTTGAAAGCACTTCAAAGTCATTCTAACAAGAGCCATTCAACAGATACCGAAAGCAGAGGCTAAAAAGAAAGAAATGCAATCAAGAGCAACTGAAAAACCGGAGTTATCGATTAGCGTTTTAATCTAATGAAATAAAAAAAACAACAGAAACCAATGAATAACGAACGAAGAGAGACAGTCGAATAAAAAAAAAACTACCCAACGTACGGGAAAAACACGTCTGTATATAAAAAAAAATGTCCCAAAGGAGTGAAAAAAAAACTCGACGCCAATTTGCGCATACGGTCCTATCGTAGCGAGCAGGCAGGGATTAGGAAGGGGGGATTTTAGAATCGAATTTCAAAAACATTTTCCCAGTAGAAATGGAAACTGGATCGAAAACAAATGAAAAATGATTGCGCACGGTTCAAAATACTGATCCACTCGCAGACTTACAAAAAAAAAAAAAAAAAAGGAATCACCCTCTTTTGATGTGTGATAATCCATTTATTTTTTCCCATTGTCTCACTCGACAGAGCAATTTTTATTGAAACGTCTATTTGTAATAAAGAGCTTTTAAAAAGAAATTATTGAGTCATTGTCTTTGTCCCTGAATCTTGTTTCAATGGAAGTCTGTCCCTCGTCTGAATACATACACTGGAACTTTGGACGTTGGAGTATAGAAAAGATGTTGAGGCTAATTTCACACAAACAGCACAATAACGAATGTATAACAATAACCAACCAGCTGGTTGTTAAAGCAGAAACTTACCCAACACAGCTGCTTTTAAAGGTTACATCTCCTTCCAATTAAGTTTCCGGCATCAGCAAATGACCTAACCTTGCACTGTTTATAAAAGGACCTAACAGAAAAAAAAAGTGCAATGGACAACGCTTGCTTTTGGAGAAAACTTACCCAGTGGACAAAATATGGCATATTTTCCTCACTTGGGCATTTGCTTAGAAAATGGAGACAGGGAAAGGCCTCTAGGCTTAACATGACCCCGGGCCCAACATGGCGCCCAGCCTTTACCAGTGATATGAGCCCAGGTGATTAATTTCCATCCCAGGCCTTCCCCAGCGATATGAGCCCAAGGGAATAATTTCCACCCCAGGCCTTCCCCAGTGATATCAGCCTAGGGGACTAATTTCCACCCCAGGCCTAACATGGCCCTCGGCCTTCCCCAGTGATATCAGACAAGGGGATTAGTTTCCACCCCAGGCCTAACATGGCCCCTGCCCTTCCCCAGTGATATCAGCCCAGGGGATTCATTTCCACCCCAGGCCTAACATGGCCCCGCCCTTCCCCAGTGATATCAGCCCAGGGGATTCATTTCCACCCCAGGCCTAACATGGCCCCCGCCCTTCCCCAGTGATATCAGACAAGGGGATTAGTTTCCAGCCAAGGCTTAACATGGCCCCGCTCTTCCCCAGTGATATCAGCCCAGGGGATTCATTTCCACCCCAGGCATAGCATGGTCCCCGCCCTTCCCCAGTGATATCAGCCCAGGGGATTAGTTTCCAGCGCAGGCCTAACATGGCCGCCGCCCTTTCCCAGTTATATCAGCCCAGGGGATTCATTTCCACTCCAGGTCTAACATGGCCGCCTCCCTTCCCCAGCGGTATCAGGTAAGGGGAATAATTTCCACCTGCTATATTCATTTTAATAAGGAATGAATAGAGCAGATGGAAACTGTCATTAATTGTTCGTTCATCTTTAATAAGGAAAGATGAACGAACAATTAATGACAGTTAATAACACAACCCGACACAGACCTAAAAAGAAAAAAAAAATGATCGAAATTTTCAGGAACGACACGACAGCAAAAGTTAAATCCGGTTTACCAACCAGACTGAATCCCTCATTAGGGCTCTTACGGGGGCCCATTAATCAGAAGACCGCCACCGGATATCGGCAATTAAATAAACTGTAGTGACCTAATTACCAATCGACGGATTACGAAGAAGAAAATCCTCTTTCAGGTGATCCTCTTTTAATTGAGAAACGAGAAAAACCCTTAACGAACAATGTCTGCTTCGTAGATAGTGGCGTGGAATGGGATGGGATATACAGTTTAGGCCAAAGGCCAAGCACTGGGACCTATGAGGTCTTTCAGCACTGGAAAGGAGATTGAGAGTAGGTAGAAAGGTGTAACAGGAGGAAAACCTTGCAGTTGTATTATGAAATAATCGTTAGGAGTGGATAGCAAGATTGAAGAAAGATACTATGAATGGAGGTACAGTAAAAGGAATGAAAGGGGTTGCAGCTAGGGCCGAAGGGACGTTGCTAAGAACCTTTAGTAATGCCTACAGTGCACCCCGTGAGGTGCACTGACGGCACTAACGGGAGCTTCGTAGATAGTGGCATGGTACAGAGGACACAGCGGTACAGCATTTGAAGAATTCATCACAGTAACAGAAATAAAGAACGGAAAAAAAATAAACCATGGATTTGGTTGTGATTTTACTGAAACAGGCAAAATCACATTTCCAAGTGAAAGACTCCTCGACAATCAGTTATACAAACGTGGACCTAGTGACAAATGCTAGCGGAAAAAACTTCGCCATATATCAACCTGCCATTCACAGATACAACATGTTATTAACCGACCCAAAAATCACAAGAGCTGCTCCCATTTAATTAACTTCCAGCCGGTTTCTCTGAAAGTCTTTTATCTAATGTCTTTTCGTTTCCTGATTTTTAATATTCTCTCACATTCTCTTCCAATATTCACTCGTATTATCTTTCATTGTTTTGCTTTTCCGGTATTAGCCAAAACAGTCAACTTAAAAACTATATATATATATATATATATATATATATATATATATATATATATATATATATATATATATATATATATATATATATATATATATATATATATATATATAATGAATGAATTTTATCACATCACCGTGATTCATATACAAGCATTAAGCTACAAACGTCCTTAATATCCAATTCACTCTACCTCAGGAATAATATATTTTCATATATGTTACCCGAACGGGAATTTTTTAGTTGATAATAAGCTCGTCGTCTCGTGGGCTCAAACCACGGAAGACAAGAACTCAGTGACGCGAATTTTAACCACACGGCCAACAAGTGCACGAGACGACGAAACTTATTATCACCTAAAATTCCTTCGGGTAACATATATGAAAAATATATTATTCCTGAGGTAATAATTGAATTGATATTAAAGGACGTTTGTAGCTTATATATATTATATATATATATATATATATATATATATATATATATATATATATATATATATATATATATATATATATATATATATATATATATATATGTATATATTAAATAAAATTCTATTAGTTGAAGTTCAGAATTATCTTCCATTATTTTCTTTTTCCGGTGTAAGCCAAAAGAGTAAACTTAAATCCCATATCAAATAAAATTCTATTATCTGAAGATCAGAATTTACTTGGTCCTGCAGTTACGGTACAGTTTACCAGTAACGCTGTCCACATACACTCATCTACTCATACTGTATCTTTGTTCTCACTAATGTAACTGACCGGTAATATTAGACACCTGCAACCAATTAACTCTTAATGACACTGTCACACCCACGGTGATTCTCTGTCACGAACAAAGATTGAAAATTTCTTCCTGAGTCTCATTATGCATCATTCCCCTTATTAACCAGCAGAATACTTCTGTCTTCCCTATTAAAATTTGGTGCAACTGGTTAATATGGTTTACTGCTCCGTAATATGACTTGCAAGGTTTTTAATTTCGTTAACTTTCTTGAGCAAAGCGATATTGACGATTAGTTCAGCTGAAGATATTGACGGTCAACGAGATCAAGTTGGCGTAGGAGTGTAGTTGCGATAATGAAGTAAAGACTCGTTGAGTTAACAGCATCATCAAAAAAAGAATGACTGTAAACATATCGAAATGCTTCCACAAACAACAAACAGAATCAACTTCATAAACGGTTGGCGTGCGAAGTAAGAAGAAACAAGTACGCAACACGGAAGAAAAATCGCGAAATTCGCAAGAATAACCTCCATTATTTTCAGCCAGCCATCCACAAATAATCGCATCCATTCGAAAGAAACTCCTATTTTTCTTTTCCTTGTTAGCGGAGTGAAGGAAATAGTTAAAAATAACTTTACTCTCCAGTTCATTCCATCCGTCTCCCTCGTGCGCTGACGCTAAGCAGCGGCTGGTAAATCTCCAACCAATTTCTGCCGTCAATTTAAACGTATTGGCTGAGGGATATTTACAAATGTTGCAATCGCCTTTCAAGAAAAAAAAATAAAGCTTTTAAAGGCTTCAAAATAAGACGGGCAACACAGAAATGCATTAGTAAGGAGATATTTTGAGGTAATTCCTAATATTAGCCTTGACAGAAAACGGTGGCCAACTCGATCTTTAGGCAAATCTTTTTATTAGTCTCGATTAAAACTAATGTACAACTCAAATATCGATGTTCAATGATTAGTCCACAAGCATGACATACCCCTTTGTAGTAAGAATATGTTTACACTGATGCACAGTTTTTCAAAAGTGCATATGTAATGATGCGTGTAAAACGTATTAATATATATAATTTTATTAATATACATATATATATATATATATACATATATATATATATATATATATATATATATATATATATATATATATATATATATATATATATATATATATATATATATATATATATATATATAGTGTGAGCATACATTTAGCAAATTAAATTATAGATACCCATTAATTTTCGTCCATTAAGCAATGTTATACTTTAAAAAACCAAAATAATGGTTATCTACAACTTAACTGCTAAATGTATACATACATTACAATTACGTGTGTGTGTGTGTGTGTGTGTGTGTGTGTGTGTGTGTGTGTGTGTGTGTGTGTGTGTGTGTATTGCGGGAAGACCCCGATACCACATCGTTTTCGTTACAGCTCTCTAACGCTTGCAAACACAGCGTCGTCTTGAAGAAACACTCCGTAATGCTATCTTGCCGAAGGAAAAGAGACAACCAGCGAACAGCCGCTCCTTAAGAAGCTTTGCTGTTTCCCATGGTATCTCGCCATTGGGGGGGAGGAGGGGGCACTGAAGACGACGAGAGAAGGGAAAAGTCTTTTTCGTTGCGGGAGAAATGGAGATCGAGGTGACCGAATTAATAATAATAATAATAATAATAATAATAATAATAATAATAATAATAATAATAATAATAATAATAATAATAATAATAATAATAATAATAATACGAAGGGTGTACGCCTCTCTTAAACAAGTGGTGTTAAATAGAATGTCTAACATTTGGGGTAATTTTATACTGAGTTTTCTTAATATTACCTATAAATTTTTCTATTCCACGTTAATATTGGACAAGAATTGGCGAATATAATAATAATAATAATAATAATAATAATAATAATAATAATAATAATAATAATAATAATAATAATAAACAGTAATTTTCTAAAACGCCCTGATGCAAATCAGCTAAAATAAATAAACAAGTATGAATACCGATAACCTCTGTTGGACATCGATGAAAAGAATAATTGTAATAATAATTTCTTATAACATGATACATAAGTATGGGTTTAAATGAGCTCATTTGTAATGAATAACTTAATAGGCTATAAATATTCCACGTTAATATGAATAAGGCATACATTCATAATTATATAGTGAAATGCTGATACAAAAGAAACTGAAAATTTCAAAATCAATACGACTGTCCCTTTGATGTTAAGCACATGACTAACATTTCTAATTTTATACTGAGTTTTCTTAATATTATATATATTACGTTATATTGGACAAGAATTGGCGAATATAATATAATAATATATATATAATATATATATATATATATATATATATATATATGTGCCTCTCTTGTGTGTGTGTGAATGTAACATTTGGGTGTAATTTTATATGTATACCTATAAATATATACGTTAATATTATATATATATATAATATAATAATATATAATAATAATATATATAATAATAATAATAATATATACATAATAATTATTAAAACACCCTGATTTGAGAATGTTTAGAATAAATCAACTTGAATATAAAACATATGAAAAGCATTCCAGAATCTTAGTACAAATTTTTAATGATACATAATCAGGTTTGCTCATGAATGAATAATATTTTTAAATTAGGTTCAACAGGTGGGATGCTAATACAAAAGAAACTGAAAAAAGATCAACTTGATGTTCAAGCACCAAGACTCTCTCTCTCTCTCTGCTCTTATAATATATATATATATATATATAGAAAATAAGGAGTTTGCACTCTTTTGTTTGAGTATTATTATTATTATTATTATTATTATTATTATTATTATACATAATCGTTAAGGATTTAAAAGAAACAATATAATCATTTCACAGAACAGACCCGAAAGGTTTGATACAACAGGTGGGATCTCTCTTACGAAAGCTACGCTCAAAAATAAGGAGTTTGCACTCTTTGTTTCTTCTCCCCCGCAAAAGGGGTGGGAAGAAGCCGAGAGAAGAAAACAGAAAATAAAGGGATAAAAGCAAGTAAATATTTGTTGCCAAAACATCGATGAATTTAAGGCACTCCAAAATCGGCAAGAAAACAAACTCTACGAAGTGTTCCAATTCTTTACACAGCTGACAGAGAACGTTCTAAAACGTTTATTCGATTCACAAGGTTTACACTCTTACTCGTAGTGGTCTTTCAAGGCGGTTTTACTATATTTGCACAACTCTTCATTTACTTTTAACACCTTTCAGCCGTTCGCCAAACAATTCTCTTTGCTGATAGTATTTACCTGAAGTTTTCTTCTCTTTGGCAACTTTCATCATTGTCGACCAAGATGGTTCTATCAGTTTTAAACGTTTGCTTGACGGCTGGAACTCCAAAGAATTAAATAAAAGTAATAAATAAAAATAAAATGAAAATAAAAAAAGTGGTGCTAGACTGGTGTTTTAAATACACTAATAGTTTCTAGAATGCCTAAATTGCGTAGTATGTAAACAATACTGTCCGATACCGTGCTTAAAAAAAAGCTTTCATTTATCAGCTATAACTATTATAACCATTTAAAATCTAAATCATCCTGACTTTCCATAATCATAATTTTACAAAATATTACATATTACATATACAAATATTTACGCAATGCGAAATAAGTTACTGCGAGTAAATGCACTTAAGTGGACTGCAGAAACGTTCAATTTGCATAATAAAAATATAAAAATGTTCATATACTTTCCCTTTTGATGATAACACACAGCTAGTATTACAAATACCTCCTTAAATAGTCAAAATGCTGTAAAATGTTTACGCGAATCCTGTTTTATACAGAAACTTTTTTTTTTTAACGAAAACACTCCAAAATATAAAATGTAAACAACACCGAATCGTTTTATGGAAATTGACAGATTAATTCAACAAAAAACGTAACAGATTGAGTTAGTGGAATATCAAGTTTCGTGCTTCATAACATTTTAATATCAAGATGCCAGTTTCGTCGTAAAATCAGAACTTTAATGTATTATTATTATTATTATTATTATTATTATTATTATTATTATTATTATTATTATTATTATTATTATTATTATTATAAGTGATCGACAGTTAGTGGAACACCATGAATTTCAGTCAGGGTGGATACAACTTTATTAAAAATTGATTGCTGAGGACTCGAATATGTTCGCTCTCTCTCTCTCTCTCTCTCTCTCTCTCTCTCTCTCTCTCTCTCTCTCTCAATGAATGGCAGTGATTACACACAGCCGGACAGATCTCTCAGTATCCACATTTATGTTTGTAATTGTACTTATACATAAACTTATAAAAAAATAAAATTTCAAATGTGAAAAAAATATAATTTTAAATGTGAAAAGCACAAGAATGCATTAATGACATATGACAGGAATATAAGATTTAGCCAAAGGCCAAGAGCTGGGACCTGTGAGGTCATTCAGCGCTGAAAGGAAAATTGAGAGCAAATAGGTTCGAAAGGTGTAACAGGAGGAAAACCTCACGGCTGCACTACGAAAACATTGTTAGGAATTGATATATGACAACCGTTACATTAAGAGGAGAAGAACCCTATTTTAAGATTATACAAGTTACTACGCCAGC
>NC_089747.1:6517500-6525000 GCF_040412425.1 Macrobrachium rosenbergii | reverse complement strand
AGTTTTCGCAAGAGAAAAACAGGAGAGCAAATGTGATGGAGGACCACTTTAATGTAAACTATACGGACTCAAACAAATAATAATAATAATAATAATAATAATAATAATAATAATAATAATAATAATAATAATAATAATAATAAGAAGAAGAAGAAGAAGAAGAAGAAGAAGAAGAAGAAGAAGACGGACTCAAACAAGTACTGAAATAATAATAATAATAATAATAATAATAATAATAATAATAATAATAATAATAATAATAATAATAATAAGAAGAAGAAGAAGAAGAAGAAGAAGAAGAAGAAGAAAGGGTATATGCCAATCCAGGCGCCATCACCAAAACACCCACACCCCCACTCGAATAAATCAGGCTACAACTACGACCATCAATAACATAAAGATCGTATGCGCTGCCACATACAAACTTCAAGGCGTTACGAATCTCGATCAATAACGGAGGGACGTCTGAGGCCACAGGTATTAATAAACCAATCAGCGTTATTTTTCGCCATGTGTGCCACTGCCCTCGTCAAGGTGGCGACGATTTGGGGAAGATCGATGTTCTTCATTAACTACGAGGGTTTAATATACATACGTACATACATATATATATACATATATATATATATACACATATATATATACATATATATATATATTATTTATATAATAATAAATATGTGTGTGTGCAAATGAAAAAATGAAAATGCTGTTACAAAACCAAGGACAAACAGAATTAGTAGGGGAGGAGTACTCAAATACAAGTGCAAAAAGCGAGCGCTAAATCTGTGCAAAAATAATCACGCATGGAAATACTAGCTTAAAGAATTATTCATTAAAATTTCCAGAAACTTTTACACACGGCAATGAGACAAACGTAGAGCGACCACACGCACACTGCTTAACTGAAAAAATAAAATTAACTGATTGAATTTACACTTTTAAAGTAAGAACACACATTTACACTCATGTGCAGAAAAATGAAAAACAAACAGATTCAAAAAAAGTTAAATAAAAAAAAAAAAAGCTGAGACGAAAAACCGCGAACGACACCATCCGACCCAACAAATGATTGATGGTTCCTTTCCTTTCCTGATGATGAACTCAACGAAGGTTGAAATTATCCAATATTAGAAATTTAAAGCATAATGTCCTCACGTAATAAGTATCAGTTTTAAGATCCAAGGTAAAAAATAGGCTAGACTGGGTGTAGGAGTAGACGAATTGCAAATTATTTTAAATCTCACAATATGATGTCAATAAAATATACTTAGAATGTAACAATAATCATTATCTAGGTTTTAACAACATTTTCGTGTAGAAGAAGTTTATTTTAATATGACTTGAATAAAGTAGAATAACTCAGTTCAGATCTGTTTGCTCTGAAAGACAAGTAAGTTAATCAATTCGTTCCATTCATTTCTGTCATTAATTAATTATTTCTCAGCGTAGTGAATTAATTATTTACAAATAATGCTTCATAATTACGGAGTCAGCAAACCAGCCATTCTTGAAATAAACAAGTTACATATTCATCACCTTACCAATCATATAATAACTTATAAACTGAAGTAGCTCTGAACAATAAGCGCACTAATCTGCTACAAAAAGAATACGTTAAACTTGTGTAATTTCAAACAGACGAATAACATTCTCTCTTGTACGTATTGCACGGTACATGTATGCAAACCATCATGAAATGTAACAACCACCTTCGGCAAAAAAAAGTACTATGAGACCTGTGAAAGTCGAAGGCGATAAATGATTAAGTATAAAAGAAAAGAAAATAAGATCGATACACCTGAATTCAGGAGACGTCAGCAGAAAGCAGCAATGAATCAGATCCCTGCTCTAACATTTGGAGGTCAGAAGACGCCACAACTGCTCTTGGCATACTATTCCACATTTTACTCGTAGTCAAAATAAAACTCCTTGAAAACTGAGTGGTATCAAACTTAATACTATAAAACAATACACTGCTTGCAGCAGGAGCATGTCCAGTGTTGCGAGCAAAAACAGCTATGCATGTCAGGTAAAGAAGAGTGCAGAGGACATTTATTATTGAAGTATATTTCATGCAACAGACATAATGAAATCACTTTACTTCTATGACACAAGTCAGTGTCAAAATATAGTGGTGATATAAAGAAAATATTCTAATTAGTTAACGCCTGACCTATCACCAACCAAAGAGAGAGAGAGAGAGAGAGAGAGAGAGAGAGAGAGAGAGAGAGAGAGGTAGACTGTAATGTTGGGGAGCCGCAGATAAAGAGAGAGAGAGAATGTAATGTTGGTCAGTCGCAGTTAGAGAGAGAGAGAGAGAGAGAGAGAGAGAGAGAGAGAGAGAGAGAGAGAGAGAGAGAGAGAGAGAGACTGGGTAATGTTGGGCAACCGCAGATAAAAGAGAGAGAGAGAGAGAGAGAGAGAGAGATAAGAGAGAGAGAGAGAGAGAGAGAGAGAGAGAGAGAGAGAGAAATAAACTAATTGAAATAGTATTTTACCTCAACCGTCCCTCCTCAAAGCCAGACAACGTGTGTGTAATGTGAGTTCCAGCAGTGATGCAGAGCCCAGGACTGGGACGAGATGAACCAAGTGCATTGCTGGAATTCCAGATCCCTTTGGGGGAATTGTTATCGCCGGGGCAAAGGGAATTGGTCAGAGGTGACTCTCCTTGATGGCTGAAATGGATCCGTTTAAGTAAATGGCATTTGGGATATGACGAAGTCTCTCTCTCTCTCTCTCTCTCTCTCTCTCTCTCTCTCTCTCTCTCTCTCTCTCTTTTCTCTTTCAGTTTATCCGTAACTGTAGGTCACCCTGTCAGGAAGCTATTCTATCAGTTTATCTGTCCATGAGAAAAACAAACATTACCCTAGTAAAACCAAAACTAAAGTTGTGTATATTATCAAATTGAGTTTTAAAACAAGTTTTCAACAGCACTGCATATTTAAGAAAACGGAAATTCAAGTCATTGTGATTGAACATTGTATGACAATGACCTGAAAAAATGTATTGAAAACATAAATTCAAATGATTAAAAACATTAATGTTATGACTTTAAATAAAGAAATGTTTAAAAAAAGTTCATCTGATCTACAATTAGAACTGGAATATAAAATTTAGGCCAATGGCCACACGCCGGACCTCTGAGGTCACTCAGCGTTGTAAATAATATTGAAATAAGTGTAAGGAGAGGATGGAAAGAAAGATGGAAAAAAGCGAATATGAACAGAGGTACAGCAAAAGGAATGAAAGAGGTTGCAGCTAGGGGTCGAAGGGGTGCTGCAGAGAACCATGAGGAAATCCTACAGTGCACCGTGCAAGGTACACTGACGGCAGTATCCCCCTCAGGGGCATTAGGTCTAGAGGCCACGCATCTTGAGGACCGAATGATTGATCGGGCCAACTGGCGTCGCAACTAATGAAATTAACCGGAGTATATTATTGAAATCATTCAGAAACAATTAAAAAATGCGCCGAAGTTTCTTCGGCGCAATGGAGTTTTCTGTGCAGCCGCTACAGCGTATAATCAAGGACACCGAAAATACATCTATCTTTCGGAGGTCTAGGTATAATGCTGTAAGAGCCGCGGCCCATGAAACTTTAACCACGGTCCCGTGGTGGGTTTTCCTATATCATTGCCAGAAGCACGATTATGGCTAACTTTAACCTTAAATAAAATAAAAGCTACTGAGGCTAGAAGGTTGTAATTTGGGATGTTTGATGATTGGGGGTGGATGAGCAACATACCAATTTGCAGTCCTCTGGCCTCAGTAGTTTTTAAGATCTGAGGGCGGACAGAAAAAGTGCGGACGGACAGACAAAGCCGGAACAATAGTTTCCTTTCCAGAAAACTAAAAAGTACCACTGAAATTCCAAGCCATAACAATTCATTCAATCAAGCTCTCTCGTCCGTTATTCCCAGGAACCGCCATTTGTCTTACCAGAGACTTCGGAGCCACAATTTCAAGAAGGGGCGGAGCCTACGTCCTAAATCTTACTGAGGACCATCCGAACCCCCATCGATCCCGAAGGCGGGGTCCTCGTACATATTGGGCATATTTAAAAAGGTAAAACGGCACCAGGTACCTGGACCCATCAAGAGCGGATCAATATGACAATCTATTTTCGTCTATCTTGAGATGCTTATATTCTTAGCTTGTGTTTACACTCACAGCTGAGTCATGGTTCACAGAGTCTATTTCATTCCTTGTTTGCTGTGCATATAACAGGTATGGAAAATGTCTGTGATATGTACGTACCGATAATAAAAAAATCTTTTCAATAAGTCAACCTGTTTAAAAAGTATTTTATGCTTACTGGAGTGAAAAAAAAAAAAAATCTTTTCAATTAGTCAACCTGTTTAAAAAGTATTTTATGCTTACTGGAGTGAAAAAATAAAATTTATATATGCCACTGGGGAAACCTCATATCCTGCGCTCATTAACAATTTTCAAATACATATATGTATGTATGTATGTATGTATGTATGTATGTATGTATGTATGAATGTATGTATTTATGTATACATATATAGATAAACAGATAGAGAGATAGGTATTCAACATCCTCTATGAATTCTAATTGATTTCTTCCCATTTTCCGAATACACATACATGTATAAATACATACACACACACACACACATATAGATAGATAGATAGATAGATAGATAGATAGACAGACAGACAGATAAACAAACAGATACTCAACAGCCTCAATGAACCCTGATCCATTTCTTCACACACATTCCGAATGCAGTTCCAAACTCGTCCCGAAGTGACATACCTTCAAACATTTCCCCCGGAGTTATGTTTCCCGATAAAGCTTCCGGCGGACCCGAGACGAGAGTTCCGGAAAGTTAAACTTTTTAATGCGTTATTAAAAGCAGAGCTAACTGCCTGATCCTGCAACTTTCTCGCGAATTTAATCTTGGCGAGGAGAGGCAACCAGAAGCACACGCGAGCAGGATCGTAAGTCAGGAGGGGAAAGTCAAGCGAAAACTATTAAACTCGGATTACGGAAACGGTTCCAGGCTGGAATCCGTCCAGGAGTTGTAAGCTGGAGACAGAAGAAGGCAGACACGAGTGCAATAAAACAATTAGCGAGGATAACACGAGCAGAACAGGGACGGTTCAGTTTCGAAATCCAATTAGCGTCGGACTTTATTATTACAACTCGTGGGTGGCGTTCCGTCTCTGAGAGATTTGTTAGCGGTTGGCTAGTTATCTAGATAATTATTGTATGGATAATTAAGAGTGAAAATGGAAAATATCGAGGTTCAGAATTACGCAAAAGTAATATTCAAAAGTATAAAAAATACAATAGCAAAAAACATAAAGGGACGTCTGCTAAATATGAAAGAACTATAGAGGATGCCTCTTCTAGAAAGTTAGCAGATATTAAATACGATTGAAAAAAAAAAGGAAAAATGCGCCGAAATTTCTTCGGCGCAATCGAGTTTTCTGTATAGCCGCTACAGCGTGTAATCAAGGACACCGAAAACAGATCTATCACTAGGTGGTCTCGGCATAATACTGTATGGGCCGCGGTCCAAGAACTTTAACCACGGCCCTGTGGTAGCCCATCCTATGTCACTGCCAGAGGCACGATTATGACTAACTTTAACCTTAAATAAAATAAAAACTACTGTGGCTAGAGGGCTGCAATTTGGTATACTTGACGATTGGATGGTGGATGATCAACATACCAACTTGCAGCCCTCTAGTCTCATTAGTTTTTAAGATCTGAGGGCGGACAGAAAAAATAGCGGACAGAATAAAGTGAGAACGGACAGACAAAGCCGGCACAATAGTTTTCTTTTCCAGAAAACTAAAATAGGTAAAAAGATAAACCTTTATTCTTAGGTCAGGAACTGACCTTAACTATTGATCATTTAATTTAAAAAAAGAATTGATTGAGTTTAAAACACATATGAAGTAAATACTAATCAACATTTAGTTCAATATGGGCTTAACTAATCAGGGAAGGAGACTGAACACCTGAATTATGAATATAATCTTTCTGCTTAGACCAAATTATGAAAAAAAAACTTTTACGTTGAGAGAGAGAGAGAGAGAGAGAGAGAGAGAGAGAGAGAGAGAGAGAGAGAGAGAGAGAGAGAGAGAGAGAATAATAGTTGCTACGTTCGGGGTACCTGTATTCCTTGATGTGAAAGAGTCGTCTCTTTGAATGTCATCCATACAAAATAGATTTTTCATCTACTTCGACCCATTTGTGGTCAAGGCTCCGCTCTTTCTATTTTTGGGCAGGCATGGAGCTGACATTTCTGAAATCGATCCAGGTCTCGTACTTGTTGAAAAGGACTCTTAAGATACGCAACAGTATAGGGACCCGAATGAGAGAGAGAGAGAGAGAGAGAGAGAGAGAGAGAGAGAGAGAGAGAGAGAGAGAGAGAGAGAGAGAGTTATCGGTTGTCATTCTGGGTTATGCCGGGCAGTGCCGGGTTGGTTAGCTAGTATGTATGTATGTATGTATATATATATATATATATATATATATATATATATATATATATATATATATATATATATATATACACACATGAATTTTGTCACATACACTGTGATATCTTTTATATCCACAAACATTGGGCTACAAATGATGTTTCATACCAAATTCACTCAACCTAGGAATAAAATCGAAGGGGGAGTTGTAAGTGATAAACGATCCGTCACCAGATGGACTCGAACCATCGAACGGGTGGGAAGTGTGTAATATACCCCACACACACACACACACACAGATATATATATATGTATGTATATTATATATATATATATATATATATATATATATATATATATATATATATATATATATATATATATATATATATATGCTATCGCATACTATGCTTTAATTCTTTCCGTATACATTACATGCAAAACTTGACGAATGTTTACTTGATAATAAGGAAAAGACCAAAACATCTTTAATATTTAGTGTTCATACAGTTTTGTGTTCTTACTGGGATGAGGATAATGAAAATGGAAACTTACCTGTGAGAGAGAGAGAGAGAGAGAGAGAGAGAGAGAGAGAGAGAGAGAGAGAGAGAGAGAGAGAGAGAGAGAGAGATTATGCGTATGTAAATAGCATATCAACTTCATACCTTATCCAACAAAAAACAACATTACGGCATAATTTCCATAGACTAAAGAGAAACCAAACTCCGCAACATGAATACTTAACTGTTCCCCCAGGCACCAAAGACTTCTATGAATACAAAGCAGAAGATCTGTGAGCAACGGAACACCTCAAGGAAGTGATATATATATATTTTTTTAACAGACTGAAGGATCAACTTTCTCCTCACATGGGCCATCGTTTCCGAATTCAATGCCTGTCCCCTTTCACGGTTTTACAACAGTTGACTGATAAAACATTAAGTGTTGTCGGTTGCTAAACCCTAAGTCATGGACTGACCTTCTATTAATTAGTCAATAGGTCATCTATTCTTACACTGGAAGCAAGTAAACCTGG
>NC_089747.1:6502500-6510000 GCF_040412425.1 Macrobrachium rosenbergii | reverse complement strand
TATATGTCATATATATATATATATATATATATATATATATATATATATATATATATATATATATATATATATATATATATATATATATATATATATATACATACACATATACACACACACATGTGTGTGTTTGTGTGTGTATATATATATATATATATATATATATATATATATATATATATATATATATATATATATATATACATATATATATATATATATGTGTGTGTGTGTGTACGTATGCATATATATATATATATATATATATATATATATATATATATATATATATATATATATATATATATATATATATATAAAGCTGCAATAGTTCAGTTACACTCACAAAGCATTTTGTTCATAAAATTATTTTCAATAAACACGAAAAGATTAGATAATTAAGCCGATGGAGGCAAAGAAATTCGAGGAATTCCCTCCACCAGCAATCTACATATGAACCGGTTTCGCAATTAACAGCCGAGCAGTTTCAAAAACCTGGAGTTTTCGGGAGAAAACATTTAAAACGGAACTTGAACTGAAACATGACAGTTGTTGTGAGATCCTCATTCGCGAAATGAATATCGGATTACGATACAACTGAAAAGGGTTTTATTAGACTGAGACTGAGAATTAAATATCAGATCTCTTAATGTAATAGTGATCCGTAATATTGCGCTACAGTGAGAATAAAATCATTTAAAACGAAGACAGTCTATCATAACGAGAATACAAACTGTTCCCTTGCGATCAACAAGTCCGAAACCCCCCCAACCGCTACCCCATCCCCCCAAAACCCACCCCACCAACACCCATCATTCTCCCTTCCTTCATTTCCCTATGTTGCTTTTTCCCCCCACAGAGTTGGGGTGGGGGGTGTGGGCTCTGAATAAAAAGAGGCATTACTAAGCGTTACTGTCTCCCTTATTTGCTCTAACAATTACAAAAACCTGTAGAAGAAATTATTAGCACTGACGTATCGTAAAGAATACTAATGCGGCAAACATAACTTAATGGCGTTTCCTGTATGTTGAGCAAAGGCCGTATAATATCATATCGGTGAAGTCTTTTATCACATTCACAGCCTTAAGCCAAATCTCCCTTAGAATTAGCAGACTTGTGTGTGTGTGTGTGTGTGTGTGTGTGTGTGTTTTCACCTACAGCACTCGGAGTCGGGTTGAATTTATTCCGACTAGACGCTTTCTAGACGAGTAAGGTTGTCATCTGAATCTGAAAGTTTAATGGCGTCCATTATATTCCTTGTAAATGTTCTCGGAAGTCTCAATTTGCCATTCTGCAAATTTTCAGGACTCTGTAAGTTAGCCCAAGAACGTCACTGGTTTAAATTCAACCCTCGTATTATTCGCACAAAGGAGAGAGAGAGAGAGAGAGAGAGAGAGAGAGAGAGAGAAGTATTATCATTTACCATTCGGTGAGAGGGTAATACCATCTGAGAGAGAGAGAGAGAGAGAGAGAGAGAGAGAGAGAGAGAGAGAGAGAGAGAGAGAATTGCCTTCTGGTGAGAGAGTATTACCACCTGAAGAGAGAGAGAGAGAGAGAGAGAGAGAGAGAGAGAGAGAGAGAGAGAGAGAGAGAGATTATTACCATTTACCATCCGGTGAGAGGGTAATACCATCTGGTGAGAGAGAGAGAGAGAGAGAGAGAGAGAGAGAGAGAGAGAGAGAGAGAGAGAGAGAGAGAGAGAATATGCCATCCGGTGAATGTTACTTGCAAGGCGGGGCGATGAACGATTAAACTTCATCCCAGTGGGGTGATGATTACCTCGTAGGAACCCTCCTGTTTATAATTATGATTAAATTGATGGTATACATCTTGAAGGAGCCCTGATCACACTTCCCTCTCGTCCTCCCAGTATTCAATACACTATTATTAATCTGAATGGGGAAAAACATTCAAAGTATTATTTTATTCACTTCCCAATACAACAGCAGTAGTCCAAGACTACTGAGAATGACGAAACAAGTCCACAGTTATGCATGGGTATATATATTTAAAAATAAATCTCTTCAGAGAGCTCTGAAAAGGGGAATCGGACAGATTCCCGAGAGCTCTCTGTAGTGATTTATTTTCAAATATATTTGTATCCATACATAACTGTGAATTTGTTTTTCCATTCTCAATAGAGTCTTAAATGGAGAAACAAATCCACAGTTATGTATAGGTACATATATTCAAAAATAAATCTTACAGAGATCTTTGAAAAGGGGAATCAAACAGGTTACCGAAAGTTATCTGTAGTGATTTATTTTCAAATATATGTACATCTACATAACTGTTGATTTGTTTCTCCATTTAAGACTCATGCTACTATGAGCGTTTTTAACTCTTGAAAATACTAAGAAATTCACAATATCTTGAAAAAACTTTTGTATAAAAAAATTAAATTACATAAATAAACTTTAAATTTGCAAAGGACAAAAGTAAACACTTGAACAAGCTGTTCGAGAGTCTTTGTTTTTATCCTTTACAAATGTTATAATATATATACATATATATATATATATATATATATATATATATATATATATATATATATATATATATATATATATATATATATACACACACATATTATGTATTTTGAGGATTTTTATTATAAAATCTTGGGAATATGATAGCACACTCGAGATATTAGGTCGTTCAAGGAACTTGAATTAGTCACTTTCCGAACGGCTTCCAGCGTCAGCGCTCCTGAGAGCTGTATCGCCAAGAAGATCTTAATCAAGCAATCGTATGAATATAAACTATCACATATGAATATAAAACTATCCCGATTCTTGGCTTGTTTAAGAAGTCCTTCTTGAGTAAAGCCCGTCAAGATTACACTGAAGTTTATGAGGAAGTTTGGAACAATTTTATGGCTCAGATAAACTAGCGCACCAAAGGGACGCCTAGCTGAAAGCGGTGACGTCATACGCTGACTCCTATATGCAGAGGCTTGTACGAGGAAACATCAAACGCCATTAGCTGGCTGAGGATGGAATGAATTAAGACAAATTGGAAAGGAGAGACCAAGCAGGACTTAATCCAAAAGGAATTCTTAAACGTTAACAAATGTTACATGAAAATGGGCGAGATAGCTTCCAAGGCGATAAACCATTACCGATAGCCATCAATAGTTTAATCAACTGGAAGGCGTCATCCAATAATTGCTTTTATACAGATGCACTACAGATGCACTTCGTTATAGAGAGAACGCTAGAACACACAAATCATATCCTACTTAGTTTGTAATGTAACTATATGCATAGAAACGCAAGCATGTCAAAATACATGAGCATTACACGGCAGGAACGGAAACAACTCTAAAACTAAGGCAAGAATTATACTGTGATACACAGACTTACTGAATTAATCAACTGAAAATGGTGTTGATGCATATTCCGGCAAATCAAATTAAAGTGAAAAAATTTAATCATTAGAGAAATGTTCTGACATACATCAGTCACACACACATGCACGAACACACAGTTCCCATATAAACAAAGCACAACAAAAGCCTGTGTTTTTAAATTAGGTAAATTAAGTATTTTAAAACAAAATAAAACATTAAAAAAACACACACACGCAAATATAAAAGCAAACATTTATCATCATAATTATGCATAAATCGAGCGTAAAACTAATTCAGCACTAATCATAATACACACATACAGTATACCTGACAAACATATGCAAAACACACACACATACACATCATACCTGACCCTCACAAAGTCCAACAATGAACACTGCTCATCAAAAATATATTCACTGAAGCGAGAACGAAAAGTTCATTAATGAAAGCGGCGCCAAAGCTAATTACGACACGAGAAGGCCAGCGAATTCGGCGTCGTTCTTGAGCAGAAAACGTCGGACGAAAAACGGTTTCGAAATTCCCGTCGATGCAGCTGAAACCCTTTCAACAACAAAACAAAGAAAAGGGAGAATAGCAAAACTCTCCAGACTCCGAGCCTTGACACAGTTAGGAGAGGGAACGCCACTTGAGGAATGTGTATCGGATTACGAGGGAAGAGGAGAGACTGAGTGAGGCCGAGAGAGACTCTCGGTGTAAACACAATGTTAACGGGATCATTTCACCTGTGGGAAATGTATTGCATTATACAATAATATTTAAGCATTTCAAACTGCATTACATAATCATATAATTCAAACAATCTGTATGGCAGGACATCAGGCACCTAAACTATATGCCAGGACATTTGGCACCTAAACTATATGCCAGGAAATTTGGCACCTAAACTCTATGCCAGGACATCAGGCACCTAAACTATATCCTAGGACATTTTGCACCTAAACTATAAGCCAGGACATTTGGCACCTACACTGTATGCCAGGACATTTGGCACCTAAACTATATGCCAGACATTTGGCACCTAAACTATATGCCAGGACATCAGGCACCTAAACCATATGCCAGGGCATTTGGCACCTAAACTATATGCCAGGACTTTTGGCACCTAAACTATATATGCCAGGACATTTGGCACCTAAACTATATGACATGACACAGGGTACGTAAACTGTATGACCTGACAACAATATTATGTAAACAATCTATATGGCCATGACATTAAGCTCCTAAACAATATGATATGACATTAAGCATCTAAACTGCATGGCACGACAATGCTAGCAAGATACTTCAATGTTCTGAAGACATTTTGTTGCACCATGTGGAGAAAATAATTTCCCGTGACAATTAAAGATTAACATTAGTTATTTTAATTACGTATTTACACTTAATCATGTGTGTAATCGAGAAACAACTAAAGGAAGATTGCACGGGAATGAAAAAAAAAAAAAAACAAATACAAAGTAAGGAATTCCCCTTAAGTTGCACATATAACTCGACCACAATTAATATCAAATTACATAGATTATAGTGCTGTAACTGCCAGTAATTTACAGTCATGCAAACCCCCAACAGGTAAGAGGTCAACATTACACTTTCAGTGTTTGTTAGTCTGATCATTTCTCGGATGGGTGACCACCAATGAATGCCAGATGCCGTTCGCAAGTGAGCGCCCGTGACAATTACCAAATTTTGTGACGGACAGTAAAATCTTGGTGGAAACGATAGCGGGTCACAATGAAGCATAAAACCAAAAGATTGCATCTGATAGTGACATAGCGGCAACAGCTTCAATTGAAGAGGATTATGTGGTCCATTGCCAAGGTAAGGAAACGCGGTTTTTTATGTATATCGAAAAACACCTATAATAAAAATATTAGATTTAATTTATGAAATTTAGGATATCACGCAAAACAGGGTGTTGGAGCGGTTGGACAGCAAGATAACATCCTGAAAACAAATGAGAAGAAGTAGCAATGTTTACAGTGCACCGCGTTAGGTTAACTGAAGGCATTAACCACCTATAGGGGGAAAACTGAAAGATGACTAACGAAAAATAAATTAAATATATAAATATAAGAAAAAAAACTTTACATAATTAAGAATTAATGGACTACAGCCAAGTCTATTCAGACAGTTATATCATGATTAAGTTATTGTGATATTGGATGATGACACAAACTTTGGAAGTTGGAGTGTATTAGATTCATTATATGATGATGGAAGTTACTAACAGATAAGCTAAACATATTCGAATATGACAAACTAAATATATTTGAATATGACGAAACCAGTGGAAGACAATACGAACGAAGACTTTGGAAAAAAAAAAGATAATAAATGCATTAAAATAGCATGAAATAAAATGGGAAAAATCGAAAATATAACACTAATCAGAATGGAGATGTTCGAACTCTAAGAAAACTTTGATTTGAGTGTAATTAATGAAAGCATGGAGAAGTTCCGAGAGTAAAAACACTTACACGAATTTTATTAAACAAATAAAATAAACGACAACGTTACCTCAAGGAGAACTTACAGGAAACTAAGTAAATTTCCTAACCTCTTTCTCATTACAAAAGTAAAAGACAGTAACACAATATGTGCTAAAACTTTCCACGAAAATAACATTTGAAAAGAGTTTCACATTCACTACTCTGAGCAAAACATCGTGAGAATAAAGGGCTTGTTTTAGCCCCGTGGTACGGAAGCTCTAAGTGTGATCTTGTCTTAACAATAATTAGAGAACGTTCAGAAACTGAACGTTTCATTTGATTTTTAATTATATAAGTGAATCCAAACATACTGCAAATATATTTTCATATATCTCTATGTCCTCTCTTGTAACCTGTTACAAAAAGAGCTAGAGCTGTTATAAAATAAAATCAAAGCACTAAATTACCATTATTGTTACTTTCATTATAATTAAAAGGCTTTTAATTTTTGGAATAAGGCACCACTTTATTAAATAATCATAAATGAAAAGGAAAATTCAAAGAAGGGAAAAACCATACAACTATCTGAATTCATAAAATTTTAAAGGCAATTAATACTTCGTAAAGAAGCTGTATAACCAACAATCCACACCTACCATCTATCATTGATATAACATTCACATTTGGAGGCAACTGCACTGTCTGTCAATCATCGACCACTGGACACTTGTTTTCGAGACACATACACTATTTTGAATAATGTAATTACCATTCAACGCAGACTATAGAAAGAAATGCCATTTGTTAAAGGTCATAAGTTATGAGCAACTGTGTGCAGTGTGCAGCTGCAATAAAGGGAAAAGATTCATATGTATATATTTGCAATATAGGGAAAAGATTCAGATGTTACAGAGAGAGAGAGAGAGAGAGAGAGAACTTGCACAGCTGCAATACAGGGAAGAGATTCAGACGTATATTACAGAGAGAGAGAGAGAGAGAGAGAGAGAGAGAGAGAGAGAGAGAGAGAGAGAAGCGGACTATTATATAAAAATGCCTTCCGGAGAGGGAGTATTCTAGGAATGTGATGTAGTCCTACAAGAAAGCCCAAGACCGAATTTTCTCAAGATATATTAACACGAAGAGAACGACCAAAGAAAACACTTTTCTGTGTATATATGATAACGTAAACCAAATAACTTCATCTATCCATCTATCTATCTATCTATCTATCTATCTATCTATCTATCTACCTATCTATCTTTGAGATAATGAGATATATATATATATATATATATATATATATATATATATATATATATATATATATATATATATATATATATATATATATATATATAAATATATATAATCTGGAAAATCACGGAATTTGGAAATTACCGTACATGACTACATAATCTAAAAAAGGAAATAGACATTTCTTAGATACAAAGTTTATGGAATTTTTATTTTAGTTTTGAATTTGCGCGAACTCATAAATGAGAGAGAGAGAGAGAGAGAGAGAGAGAGAGAGAGAGAGAGAGAGCGCTTCTAGGCTATTTCACTAAATCATTGTATTATTACTCAGAGGATAATGAATCTGCAGTCTGTTTTCAAAAACAATTATGCCGATGGTCTGGGTTTATTAGCCACCTGTGGACCGCAATTCAGAGACTCTATCTTCCTTCCATTTTC
>NC_089747.1:6487500-6497500 GCF_040412425.1 Macrobrachium rosenbergii | reverse complement strand
AAAGTAACCCCCCTTCTGCTGTTCACGTTTGTGTGAACCCCTTTATAAAATCCATTCAGACAGAGGTCTGCTGATCCTTTGAACTCAAAGCATCTGAAAGGAAAACACTCCGTTTTGCCCCCATAGTTCAAAGAATATCTACTTGCAAGGAAAGACAATGACTATAGCTATGGTTGGGAACTAGCACCATAACCTCTCTGTGATACACACACACACACACCTGCATATATACATACATACATATGAATCCTTATATGGATATTGTTATGGTCACTTTTCAATGTGACTACCAGGTTCTTAAACCTTACATCAGATTGAGACTGGAATGGACTGGTGGTCCGCAACAACCAAAGGAGGTGTAAAAGAAAATAGTCACTGTAGCCTTAAACCTAATTTATTCTTTACATATTTACAACTTTGAGGCAGGTTCTGAAATGAAGAGCGACTTCACAAAACAATGTACATTAGTACAAACACTTCAGTATTAAAATAATTATCAAAATCAATGACATAAGCAAAATAACCACAATAATATTAATACCTTCAATATATACTAAATAAATAACCCACATTAGTGAAGTACAGTAATCATAATTAACAAATTAACAGCAGCAGTCAACAATATGGCAAATACAATGAGGCAATAACCAAAAACAGTAATAAAAATAAGAGGCATAATAACAGCAGTAACACTCAAAAATAATAAGACATACTCGCTCGACATAAATTACTCGTGCCATTCAAAATACATAAATCACTTGAGCCTCTTGCTCAACACAATGACATACTAAAAACCTTTCAGTAATTATTACTCTTGCCCTTCAAAATAAAAGCAATAACAATTTTCAGTGTACTACAAATCATCCAGAATGATAAACTGCCTTTCGTTGGAGTAACAGCGAAAGATCCACAAGGACGACCACCGCACATCGACGAGCAATCTCCGATCCTCCATCACCGGACGACCTCAACCATGACGGTGCGACAGCAATAAGGCTGCCAACGAAGAATTCATTCTTCCACACTGGTGACTATGGTTTAGTCAGCCCTCGACCTTCGGAACTTATCCCGCTGTCCTCCTCAGCAACTAAGCCAGCAACCAACCAATGCCGCTTGAAGACCACCTCCGACTCCAAGGTGATACTTCAAAACCAACTGCTGCTACATCCTCAACCAAAAGCTGTTGAGAACCGGTCGCTCTTCCTTCCAAAGCCTGTCTGACTTGCAGGGAAAACGATAAGGCAAACGTAACCTCGTCTCTACATGTCCAACACGAGAGATCATCCAAACCCTCGAAACAATCCTGTTACGAAGAAACAATCCAACAACTGGACGAGCCTGACAATATATATGTAGATGTGTATATATAAATATAAATTTTATATACACACAGATATATATATATATATATACATATATATATATATATATATATATATATATATATATATATATATATATATATATATATAATGTAAAACTTCAACATTTTCAGCTCAAGTAACAAAAGTATAAAAGAAAAAACTGCTCTGCATCGTTTTGCGCAGATTCACACAAATGAAACACTACAGTTGAGCGATGTGACAAACTTTGGATATTGCCAAATTTATGAGGCCATGAAACCGTTTAAGCCGTAAAAAGCAACTTTTGTAATTACTTCGACTTGCAACATCTTTTCGGTTTGATCTTTCAAGGCTGGAAATGTTCACTCAACCGTGAGAGAGAGAGAGAGAGAGAGAGAGAGAGAGAGAGAGAGAGAGAGAGAGAGAGAGAGAGAGAATCATTAAATTTGCTTACTAAAATGGATGAATAATGCAACATACTTTGTATTAATTTCATGGCAAGTATTTTTAGACCACCCTCTCATATATAATTATAATAATTCGTAAAGACTTTTTTTGCATCACTCAACGATGAGGACTGTTCATGCTATTTTGTTACCTGTTGTGATGTGTGAAATCTACACACACACACACACACACACACACACACACACACACATGTTTAAATAAATATATATATATATATATATATATATATATATATATATATATATATATAATATATAAATTATATATACAGTACATACATACATACATATACATATATCTATATATATATATTATATATATATAATGAAAGAGAGAGAGAGAGAGAGAGAGAGAGAGATATAAGAATCATCATCCTTTGGACGTATGTACATAAAAACATAATACATACGAAGAAACATTATGGACGCCAATCTATTCGACCAAACATTATTCATACCTATCTACAATGACAGTCATCATATAATCTCACGGTTTTCCATTATACCCAACGTATCTGTTTCCTTCTCTAATTCTCTGGATCCTTATCCTTTTATCAGTCATCTTTCTCGTGTTTCGCTCTTAAGAAAATAATGACTTTCCATTATGACAGGATCGAATTTCGTCCCTCGCTCGGATGACTCTGGAATTTTCTTCCTTTCCTCTGGTGCTCTTTTTGATATCAGATTTATGTTTCCGATGTTTCCCACTAAGCGAACCCCATCCCCCATCCTCTCTCTCTCTCTCTCTCTCTCTCTCTCTCTCTCTCTCTCTCTCTCTCTCTCTCTCTCTCTCTCTTTTCAGACGACACATATAAACATAAATTAAGAGTACAGACAAACAGACAGAGAGAGTCTCTCTCTCTCTCTCTCTCTCTCATTTCCAAATGCAAACTGACAAAAAGATATAAACATACTTCCTAGTATAACAAACAGACATCTCGAACTCATTATAATTATCATCAATTCTCTCTCTCTCTCTCTCTCTCTCTCTCTCTCTCTCTTTCTCTCTCTCTCTCTCTCTCTCTCTCTCTCTCTCTCTCTCTCTCCCTTCCAAGTACGACCGCACAACAAATATATAAACATATATACGTGTATATGCAAACAGACATCTCAACTCATTACTTTTATTATCATTATATTTCTCCCGCTGAATAATTCCTTTTGTATTCTTGCATTCTTCTAGTTCTTATTTCACCCTTTAACTCAGGACGATTTTAATTCCAGATCTTTCAGGTTCCTGAATTTCCTCCTTGTGCAATGGTAATGCCATGAAAAAAGAATGCTTTATCATTTCAAGCTGGAAAAAAAATCACATTTTTCATCGCGCTTCAATTTTTTTTTTTTTTTTTAAGTTTCCGTGATTATTGGTCCTTTTTACATTTTATATTGACGTATTAATAGGGAAAGTAACTTTCACAAGGATTCATTAAATCTTAGACTACAAGTGTTCCCGCATTGTCAGAAATAATGAATCTACTCTTTCCTTGCAACTCATCAAGTGGTAAAAACAAATTAATAAGGGCTCATTATTTTACTATCTGTTAAAATAAAATAATGACCAAACCACTTGAGTTCAAATTTTGCTTCGGTACTGAGGGATAGGAGGAGGAGGAGGAGGAGGAGGAGGAGGAGGAGGAGGAGGAGGAGGAGGAGGAGGAGGAGGAGGAGGGTGGCGGTGGCAAGGAGAGGTCGGGGAGGGGGAGAGGGAGGGGGAGGTCATGAATGAGAAGAAGCGAGTAAGTTGGTCTTAGTGGCAGATAAGATCCTTCCCTCCCCTTTCCTATCTGAAAGAATGATCTCTAATTGAGTGGAAAAGAAGGAAGAGTGGAAAAGGAGCCGAGGGTCCCATTCAGTTCCTTAATTAACCCAAAAGGAGATTGGAAGCAAGAAATTTATCTTCCTAATAAAAAAAAAATCCTGGAATCGCGCGGCATTTTCCGTATCATTATTTCTCTTATTTGCGGGAGATTAAGGGGTTTTGTTTCTTAAATGTATAAAGTTATAGTGATGATTATTTTATACCATTAGTGGTATATTTTGTCTCTTGAATTCTAGAAACAGTCTTATTTCATTTTCGGATTACAGAATACGTCACTTTCTCTGAATACTAATCATGGGATGAGAGTAGGCCTACGCCGATTTTCAAAAACCTCATATGGTAATAAAACCGTTAAAATTAGTTATAAGAATCTCAAAACCTCTGATAATGACGACGATAACAGTGGAAATGAAAATAAAAACAGTCATTAGCTATAATCATTATTGCTGTATTTTGTTATTTACAGGTAACTGAAAAATTAAATGAGCCTCTAATCTTTTTCTCCAACAGTTTTACTATTATATTACACTACTGTAGATAATTAATAGCAGCTTTTGAATTGGAGAGAGAGAGAAAAAATATATAATATATATAATATATATATATATATATATATATATATATATATATATATATATATATATATATATATATATATATATATATATATATATATATATATATATATATATATATATATGACATTTCCAAGTAAATCTAGGGTCCAAGGCTGATACGAAAATACTAGGATATTACATTAACTTTATACGAATAGATAACGAAAACTCCCATACGCGACTTTACCAAAACTGTCTGGCCACATTTCTAAATGTTTACCTTACAGGATAAGATTCTGATTCAAGCTATGTTTACAGAGCAACAGTTACGCAGCAACTGACAGACTGACTAACAAGGTAATGGTGTTGTGATAACCCGGGCATTCACGCAAATGTCAATAAACAAAACAATTAGGGGTCACCTCTTTGCCCTACTGATTTTCCAAACACGTTAACAGTATGCTAAAAGGGAAACGAATGGAATTGTTAACAACAATTTAAGCAACCGGGATCTTTGCTGTACAAAAAAAAAAAAAAAACTCATCTTTTAAGAGGGAAGAAAAATGCTTCGCCAATCTTGAAAAATCCACATCGTAATTGCCACAAAAAATAAAAAAGTGAAAACAAACACCATCTTTTCTTAGGTTCAAAGGCCTTGAAAACAGCCCATTCCCTTTTGACTCAGTCTTTTATCCTCTCCGTCTCCCAAAACTCTTTCCTCAGATTCAACGCAAACTTTCCTTGAACCACTTCTTAACTTTGAAAATGGGGCTCAGGACCCACGAAAACCACCCAACACCAGCCGCCCAGAATGCCGAGGAAAGGGAGGAACTGGATAATTGTCCTTTCTTTTCACGTGAGAGCAAGGTAATGGCGAGATATTACACAAGAATTATGTGTGAGGACGTATAACATGACCTAGTTGTACTGTTCCACAAACACAGTTATTAATATATATAAAAAAAACTGAACTCATTTGTGTTAAAACATTCCGCATAATTACACCGAAATATGAAGGGTTATTTCAAGTAAATGACTAGATAAGAGACAGAAATGGGATTGCACGCACCAAAGAATGCATTTCATAGACAACCAGGTGGGAAAAAGTACCGATATGTTGCTGCTCACTTGAGAGAGAGAGAGAGAGAGAGAGAGAGAGAGAGAGAGAGAGAGAGAGAGAGAGAGAGAGATGTAACTAATTTTATTACATTTTTTTGAGTGAGAAAGATAAAGCAATCTTCCCTTTTTGGATGAGAGAGAGAGAGAGAGAGAGAGAGAGAGAGAGAGAGAGAGAGAGAGAGAGAGAAAGCGTAACCCTCTTCTATTTAATTTCTTGAGGGTTCCGCAATTTTCCTTTTCCCTCTTCTGAGAGAGAGAGAGAGAGAGAGAGAGAGAGAGAGAGAGAGAGAGAGACCTTCTTTCCACTCAATTTCATAAGATTGAGAGATGCCGCAATATTTCTGTTCTTATTTTTACGATCAATTTCATAGAGTGAGAGAGATGCCGCAATATTTCTGTTCTTATTTTACGACAGAGAGAGAGAGAGAGAGAGAGAGAGAGAGAGAGAGAGAGAGAGAGAGAGAGATACTTTCTTTCCACTCAATTTCATAAGAGTGAGAGAGATGCCACAATAGTTCTGCTCTTATTTCAAGATAGAGAGAGAGAGAGAGAGAGAGAGAGAGAGAGAGAGAGAGAGAGAGAGAGAGAGAGAAACTATCCAGCTGGAGTCACGTGACCTTTCCCAGAAGACGGAACCATTTCCACAGCTATAAAATGTGCCACAACTTTAAAATTCCATTCTATTTCCTTGGCAGAAGATTGCGTTGCTCGCTTGAACTTTGAAAAATTCACCTGGTGCCCTCAAGATTCAGTTATACAAACCATCCACAACTTCTGCTCTCTTAACAAAGTTGGTTACAAAGCGTCTCTACAAAAACACTAAAGGTTTCATCCGTACAACTCATATATCAACTGAAGAAGCCAGTTTAATAGATGAGACCTTTCATAACATTTGCAAAATCATTCTTCTCAGGGAACTTGCAGAGGGCTGGGTTATTCTATGAAAGCTTTTCATTATAATTTATCTAATTCACTCGTGTTTTTCTTCACTCCTAGGGTTTTAATGCAGAGGTATTGATTGTTATACACGTCTCTCTTATTATTATCTTGTTGTATGTTACCAGAATAATCTACCAAACCTGAAAAAAATCCAAGTCAGTCAGTTCATAGAAATTCTTACATATACTGTACACTCACTCACGCAGATATACTGTGAGTGTTAGTTCACGTTCCTGTTTACATGAAATAGCTAAGAGTTAGCGATTTCCCTTGTAAATGTAAGTTTGCACATGTTTATATTTTTTTTAAACGTTATGAAAATTATAAACATTTTAAAATAAAAGCTTACTCTGGGTATCACAGTGAGTTCATAATATTAACATGCTGCCTCTACCAAGCTTAGGGAGTCAGAAAAATACTTGCCCTCCTGAGAGGATCTAGAAATTTTATACAGATTTTTCACTGAAAAATCAGATATATGTAAAATCCTGCAGATTTCAGAAATGTGTTGAAAGATCTAGTAACCATTATTTGTCCTAAATTTTCTTCACAATAATTGTACGCATAATACTCAAAAAGAGTTGCGATGACTACAACTGTATGAGAAGTAACAATATTTGGAAGCAATTTGCAAAGGACAATTAGAGTACAATCAGAATCAGTTCAGTAAATGCAACCGGAAATTGGATTCCATTCACCTGACAACGCCAGCAAATTGAAAAAATCAGGATATGCTGGGAATGACTGAAATTAAACCTTTGCTTAAATTATTCTAACATTTTTATAACAATTTTGAAGTCATTAAAAAAACGTGAAATACAACATATGAGCAAAATCATACGGAATAGAAGTTACACACACATATATACACATATATGTTAAAAATTCCGTTCGGAATCAGTAAATAAAAAAATAAGCATATATATATATATATATATATATATATATATATATATATATATATATATATATATATATATATATATATGTGTGTGTGTGTGTGTGTGTGTGTGTACATTTATACACACACACACACACACATATATTTATATATGCATATAATATATATGTATGTATATATATATATATATATATATATATATATATATATATATATATATATATATATATATATATATAATACATATATATATATATATATATATATATATATATATATATATATATATATATATATATATATATATATATATGAGAGAAGAGAAAATTATTTCATTATAGACTTACCTTTGTGTGTAAATGAATGAAAAGGTAAAACAAGAGTCAGTGACTACACCTGAATTTTATTTAGATAAAAAACGTGAAACCCTTCATGAAATCTGGAAGCAAGAACAAATATTTTTCGAAAGAAATGCATCTGATAGAGGCCAGAGTCTACAGGCAACCTCATCTCATGAGTATCAAACGACTTGAAGGAGAGAGAGAGAGAGAGAGAGAGAGAGAGAGAGAGAGAGAGAGAGAGAGAGATCTGGACCTGACAAAAAGAACCGAAGTTTTTTTTACCGAGATAGCAGTGGTCCCGATAATTGAAAATGCAAATTCCAGGATCCGAAAAAAAAAAATTGGGGGGAAAAGTAAAGAAATGCCTATTCACCTCCCTTTATCCGTCTACCACATTTTCGGGGAAATAATGATAACGCATTTATGGAGAACAGGCACCTTTTATCATTATTATTAGTATTATTGTCACTCACAATGAGAACTTTTTCTTACTGCGCAAGACAAAAGGCCTCGAATTTGACGTTCATTTGCTAACGGTTCCTAATTAACGTGGCGACGTTTTTTGTTAATAAAACAAGAGCGAGCTTTTGCAGGATGTATCTTGAATTATCAATTTTATTTTGGTTGCAAAGCACAGAACCAGAAAACCTCACCTGAAAATCTTTCATTTTGAAATTTGCCCAATCCGTTTACATAGCAGTAGAAACAAGTAAAAAAGGCGGCGAAATTTCTCCGGCGCTATCGAGTTTTCTGTACAGCCGCTTTAGCGTAAAATCAAGGCCACCGAAAACAGATCTATCTTTACGTGGTCTTGGTATAATGCTGTATGAACCGCGGCCCATGAAACTTTAACCACGGCTCGGTGGTGGCCTATCCTGTACCGTTGCCAGCAGCACGATTATGGCTAACTTTAACTTTAAATAAAATAGAAAAAAAGTGAAGCTAGAGGGCTGCAATTTAGTATGTTTGATGATTGGAGGGTAGATGATCAACATACCAATTTGCAGCCCTCTAGCCTCAGTGGTTTTTAAGATCTGAGGGCGGACAGAAAGAGTGCGGACGGACAGACAAAGCCAGCACAATAGTTTTCTTTTACAGAAAACTATAAAGGTTACATCAGCAATTTTTCTTATCCATAAAGTGACATCTCTTACACAATAGACGAGAAAAAAAAGACGGAAAGGGGCGGGCTCATAGAGGAAAATACAACCATTACTACTTTAGAAAAGTGTAAATGAAGCGGAGGGTTATTCTGTACTGATGGTGTGCAAATACACGGATAATTTTGGGATTCTGTGGCAGTGAGATGCCAAGGATTTATTAGAAAAGTCCTCCATCGGACAAGAAAATAACACTGAAAAAAAAAAAGAATAAAAAGGGTATATAGAACGATGGACGTAGAATAAGAACTTTATGCCTCACTGGAAGAGCTGAATGTAACAACTACAAAGCTTTAGCGAACCTTGAATGACTGTTAAAATCATTTACAGCAAAGGGTTTGCAAGAGATCTGTGCTCCCAATCCTAAATGTTGTATTCTTGTTATAGATTTGCTTAACGAGATCAGAAACGTACAATATGAAACCGCCAAATGGGAGTGACTGACTACGCACGTACCCAGCAGTCAATGAACTGTCAAACTGATAACGCCCCTCAAAAAAAAAAAAAAAAAAAATTAATGACGTAATGCACGCAGCTCAGAAGGTAATGAAGTAACGCATACAGTTCTCAATGACCCAAAAACGCTAATGAGGCTCGGCTCAGGCTATCAACGGCGACTTGATAAGAGACACCCTAAACAAAATTAGCTCACGTCCAAGGGAACTGGAGCCCACATCAGAAACGTCGTCTTGTGAGAGGAACCCCCCCCACCTCGGGGGTGTCCAGGGTGGGGCAGGGTAGGGGTTGGGAGAAGGGGGAGGTATTACCCGTCTTCTTATAGGTTAGTAGGGGACGGGACACGACGTCCCCCCAGATATCTCGTTAGTCACAAAGCGCCCGCGAACTGGTCTAATCTTCCCCTTTGGATCTAAGCTCATTACGCCTTTGTGGTTGCGACTTGCAACGAATGCGGTGCTCCAGGAAGTATATATGTATATATACGTGCGTCCCGAAGCTCTTGGAGAGTGACGACGCTCCAGTGGCGGTCAATACCTTCGTTTTCGTCGTCGTCGTCGACGCCAGGGACAGACGCAAGCGAATGCGACGCACTAACGGCGTAATATTATAATAAAATGCATGACGGATTACTGGAGTTGATTGTGGTGATAAAACTCACGCATATAAAAGGGATACGAATATTACTGACGTCCTCCTACATAGGAGGTTGATTTCAGCTGGCGGTGGAGACAGAGATACCGATGATAACTACAGCCGTGATGGGGCCATTCCTGGCGCCTGACAGGACGCTGATGGTGATGACGGCACACTGACGTCGTTTTAGGCGGTTGACACAAGCGATTTTGGGGATGGTCACTAATTTAGGAACGTTTTCCCTTACTCCGTTTTCTTTTCT
>NC_089747.1:6475000-6480000 GCF_040412425.1 Macrobrachium rosenbergii | reverse complement strand
ATATCTAATGTCAAATGGTCATTCCTGCATTCAAGATGAACTGCGTGAGTGGGAATATTTACAGGGGAAGGAGCTACCCTACAAACTTTCACAGAAATGTTTGTAAAATTCATTATTCAGGCTTACATTCATGACAAAATTCCTTTATATAATGACAGTCATCTCACAATTAGGTTATATGAAAATTCCTCTTGTGATGGACCCATAAAAATATGGCGATCAAAAATGTGAAAATAAGAAGTTAATAAGATGGAAAAATGGATTTTCCTCTTCAAAGGAAAGCTATTTAATAGCTTTGTTTGCCAAACAAATGAGGGCTGATCTAAACAAGAGTCGTGTAAATGTGTCCCAGACTAATATTTTGACGTTAACTCTGAAGTTTTTATTCGAGAATTAACCCTAACTTACGTGTTTCAAGATAGATCTTACTGACAACACGTAGCCATTAAAATAAATGTAAGGACTATTCAAAATCAAATCCAAGGTGATGAAAAAGCACATGGGTATACATAAAATGATTACAGCCCAAATCAAGAATAGATTCAAGGGCCGCAAACATAATTATCTCCTACGTCAAGAATAGAGACTATTAAAACATTTCTGGCTAAGATGAGACTACAGCCACTTTCAAAAGTGAAGTTGCAAATCTCTACCAAATTCCAATACCAAAACAAGAACGTGGGCCATTTTCGTAAATCTGTTACACTTACAGTTTAGCGAAATGCAATATTGACGTTCAAAATTAACGAAAAAGAGGACACGTTGGAAGATATCTTTAAGGCATATTACTATAATAACATTAAACACAGCAAATACAATACAATCGCGCATACCGCTAATTAGCATTACGAAAAACTGGCTTCTTTAGCACTCAATTCCTAACTACAATGCAAATACAAAGTACTGTTTCCACTATAAATTCATCCAGAATGTAATAATCTGAACATGATGACTTTATCGGAAACAATTTGCTAAAAAAGTTTTACAATGATCAGGTAATCCGTGGAATACTCTTCTTACGAATACAAAATATAAGCGTTGCTGTTAAATCTGCAGGTCATATTTCTATCTATATTTGGGAACAAAGCACATTAACTGCATTTGAAATAAGTTGTGGAAAGGGACTTAGAACATTTTTATTATTCGAAGAGACATGGAGGAAAGTTGGAAAGTTACCTCCTGGTATTATTGGAATAGATTTATATAATCTCTATTCAGAGGTTTTACTTTCAATAGACCATACCATCAGATGTCTTGCTGTAGAGTGAACTATACATACCGTACTGCTCGGAAAATGTTTTCAGCACGACATACCTAAAAGACAAAAGAAAATGCAATCAGTACAAGTGTTTCTAATATGTATGTTTTTTTCTATTTTAATACATAAATGTTAATCTTAACTACTCGACTATTTCTTTGCATGACATAACGTACATATAACAGATATGAAGAACAACAAAAGTTATGCACAATCTTGCACTTTACAATAATAGCAGATATTGCAAAATACATAATTTTGCATAGTTTCTGTTGCTCTTCATACTAGTTATATTTACGTTAGAAATGCAAAGAAATAGGACTCTTATACTATTTAATACCATACCGAACTTTGCGTTTTTGGGGAGGAGGGGATGTTTGGAAAGTTACATCATCAGATATCGACCCACTGCCCTCAGAATTCGCTAAAAATAAGAGAAAAAAAACCGTAAGGCAAATATTTGTAGAAGCAGATATGAACAGAAGGAAAATGTCACGGCCCTTTTTACAGGAGACGCGTTTTACGGGTCAAGGACTCTCACATTTCCATTTATGTTTCAGTTGTTATAAAACTACGCCGTACAGCACGACGTCTAAAAATTGCACGAACTGATTGGAGGTTTCAAGTAGCTTTTCCTTTCCACATCTTTATTATTCTGCCCTCTATATATGTATATATATATATATATATATATATATATATATATATATATATATATATATATATATATATATATACATACATACACACACATACTATATACATATACACACACATACATATATACATATACACACACACATATATATACATTATATATCATATATTTATATAATATATATATTACACACGAGAATACTCTCAAAATAGCTATGCAATACAGAACTATATTACACACACACACACACCTAACGTAAATTCTTCCCAAGACTACGATAAAATTGTAGTAAAGACATTTGAACTTTAATGATTTACAAAAAAAAAACACATATATCTTTAGAAAAGGCTAAAAATAGTAATGTAAATTGAAGTCTAGACAAAAATGTGATGTCCGCATATAATTATGACAATGATTTTCATAATTTACGGACGGTGAGTTTGGGAAGTGTTCCAGTGCTCATTAATCTTAATTATGACACCATAATTGCTAGGGTCACAGAGGACGAAGAGGTCTTCTGAGGGGTGATAATTATGAAGTTGCCGGAGAGGAGTTAGCACAGACTTAAGTAATTAATTAATATGCAAAGCCTCAAGTAGTAGATTACTTCAGAAACGAGGTAAAAGAAATTAAAATGGACAACATGAATTACTAATTGTATATACAGATTTTTTTGAAGTGATGCTAAGGATCATAACAGATATGTGTATATGTATATATATAATATATATGTATAATAAATATCTGTATAATTTATTATACATATATATTATACATATATATTATATATATATTATATATATATGTATAATATATAATTATATATATACATATACACACATCTGTTATGATCGTTAGTATCACTTCAAAAAAAAATCTGTACATAAAATTAGTAATTCATGATGTCCATTTTAAATATAAGAAGCCCATAAAAAGCCAAAATGTGTATATGTATATGTATATATTACTGTATATATAGATATATACACATACATGTGTGTACATATGTATAACATATATCTATACATATTCCTTGAAGGAACTTAGGACAGAATTAATGGGGTGATAAATACTGAGAGAGAGAGAGAGAGAGAGAGAGAGAGAGAGAGAGAGAGAGAGAGAGAGAGAGAGAGAGAGAGAGAGCGTCGGAAAGGTCACCCCGAGTGATTTAATAACCGAATCACGGGAACGAATTGACCAGCCGCAATTATCGGAAAGTGAAGTAATGAGATTTAGTGAAGTGGAACTCAAGACTCCCAGCAAAGTCCTGAATGAGGATACCAACTCGCCACACTAATGAAATGGGAGAACAAAAAAATAACACTGAATGGAATTATGATTTGCTCTCTGTGGGCAACGGTAAAGTACCAACATACACGGAAACTTTACAGTAAAGTTCTAACAAGCACGGAAACTTTACAGTAAAGTTCTAACATAATACACGGAAAATTTATATGAAAGTTCCAACATCCAATGAAACTTTATAGTAAAGTTCCAACATACACGGAAACTTTATAGGAAAGTTCTAACATAATACACGGAAAATTTATATGAAAGTTCCAACATACAATGAAACTTTATAGTAATGTTCCAACGTACACGGAAACTTTATAGTACAGTTCCAACGTCCAATGAAACTTTATAATAAAGTTCCAACATACACGGAAACTTTACAGGAGAGTTCCAACATCCAAAAAAACTTTATAGTAAAGTTCCAATAACCAAGGAAACCTTATAGTTAAGTTATAACATACACGTAAACTTTATAGTTGAGTTCCTACATACACGGAAACTTTAGAGTAAAGTTCTAACTTTCACGGAAATTATACAGTAATGTTCCAATATGCACGGAAACTTTATAATAAAGTTCTAACATACACTGAAACGTTACAGTGAAGTACTACCATACACGGAAACTTTAAAGTAAAGCTCCAACATAAACTGAGTGAAAAATAAACAACATTGAACGGACACATGATCTGCTTTCTTTACGCGATAGTAAAGTTCCAACATGCACCGAACCTTTCAAATGAACAGAACGTCTCCCTACAAAAGATTTTAAAAGCAATTACATAACGCGTATGGTCTTCAATCAAAGCAAAAACCCAGAACGTGGAGCTATCACTAATTCGCAAAAAAGGGGGAGCTGTCTACTTGAAAAAAAAAGGGGGGGAAATGTTGGAGAGTAGCTTTTTTTGCATAAATGTATTTGATAATGTCAATCGCCCCATTCAAGGTACCTCACCCGTACAGAACATGTGCTGAGTTCCGTGAAGGCAGTGGAATTTACGTACTGTCAAGATAAATTTATTATATATATATATATATATATATATATATATATATATATATATATATATATATATATATATATATATATATACATATACATTATATATTACATTTTATATATATATATATATATATATATATATATATATATATATATATATATATATATATATATATATATATTATATATATATATATTATATATATATATATATTATACATATATTATATATATTAATTAACCCGATATCAAAATTAACTTAACAGAGAATAATTGAACTTTTTTGGCTGCCTTCTCTACCGTTTAAGCTTCAGCAGATGGAAGCCACTCAACAACATAAAAAAAAAGAAGCATGACAGATATTTCGTGGAACTGAACCCTGATCTCTAGCTGAGAGAGAGAGAGAGAGAGAGAGAGAGAGAGAGAGAGAGAGAGAGAGAGAGAGAGAGAGAGAGATAAAGTTGCATTGACGCAATACACTCGCTGGTGGGAGTGAGTCACGAAAATGAAAAAGATTGCTCTGCAAAGTCATCGCTGCAACTGTGACATGAATATTTCCCATTGTCTGAATCTCCATATTTATACCTTGAAAAATCTGTCTTCCAATGTTCAGATAGTCATGGTTTTGCAGACGTGTTTTACGTGCACAATGGTAAAGGCTGTTCTACAAATACATTATAAATACAGTATACTGAATCTATACATTGTATTTATACATTATACTACATGATATGTACGGTACATGTGTACGGTACAAATAAGTTTCATTTGTGCATTGTTCTATTATTGCC
>NC_089747.1:6467500-6470000 GCF_040412425.1 Macrobrachium rosenbergii | reverse complement strand
ATTAGTTATTTAATCACCAAATAATCATTATTTCAAGATAATACATGACTCCTGGGATGCATCGTTAAATGGTATTTTCAGTATTTTAACTGCAAAATTAAAGGGAGAAAATTCACATGTACAAAATTTCACACATTTGCAAGCAAAGATGAATCAATCTGAACACTTCGGTACACCCTTTAAAGCATAACTTGAAAATCAATCAATCTGGTAACTTTGCAATATAAATCTCCAAAGAAATACTTCACTGCGATAGTTGTACGAAGTGCAGTCAAATTGTCTTAAACCCTATTAATTTAATTAAACTTCCCCTATGCCATCAACAACACTCGATAATAAAACATTGCATACGATTGTATTAAGCTGGAATGGGTGTTGTTCCATTGCGTCTATAATCACAACCGTTGTTGATTCAGTTATGGATTACTCATCAAAGATCTTACTGTAAATGTGTTCAACATTTATCTCATGACGCAGACCCTCTTTTTCGTTCAAGGAATATAATTAGTAATGGCGGCCACGAGAGAGAGAGAGAGAGAGAGAGAGAGAGAGAGAGAGAGAGAGAGAGAGAGAGAGAGAGAGAGATATAACACACCCAGAATATTCAGTTCCACTTTTCTGTGTGCGTGTGTGTATGAGAGAGAGAGAGAGAGAGAGAGAGAGAGAGAGAGAGAGAGAGAGAGAGAGAGAGAGAGAATATTCAGTTCCACTTTTCTATGTGCGTGTGTGTATGATGATGAGAGAGAGAGAGAGAGAGAGAGAGAGAGAGAGAGAGAGAGAGAGAGAGAGAGAGAGAGAGAGAGAGAGAGAGATTTTTCACATTAGGCTTTATCCCATGTTGCCAGTTAATTTTTCATTTTCAAAATAACACAACAGTTTCCTTTTCAGAAAATTAAAATGGTTGATACCTTCACAGAGTACAGAAGATAGTAAAATCGCTAAAAATAGCAGTTTTTAGAGTCATATCCACAAAACAATAACAACTTTAAATATCCCAGAAAAAAAGTCGCATCTAATATAAGCCAATAAAATCTTTCGAGCAATAAATCAAATGTTGAAGCACCATCTAACAATCACGACATTGTCAGCTGCAGGCAGTTTTATTGCAAGAATTATAAAATCTCTGACAATAATCGATATAAAATACAAAAACCCACTGGAAGAAACACTTCAAAACTAAGCAGCACGCAAAAATATTCATTAATACCCTCTAAAGCAAGTCTTCTTAACTCACACCCCCCCCCTCTTTTTTACTCCATTTTTCCCCTCACGTCCAGCTCCAGGTTTAACTCCCTGAAAGGGCGTTCCGAGAACGATCTCATTATCTACAAATTACCAGACGACTGAAATCAAAAGAGAGAGAGAGAGAGAGAGAGAGAGAGAGAGAGAGAGAGAGAGAGAGAGAGAGAGAGACTCTGCTGAGGGGATCTAAAATCTTCATCATGAGGTAATTATGAAAAACGCTGAGCGGTGACCGTGGGCGAGATTTTTGGGCTGATTCGACAGGAATTTTTGTACCCACCGATATCAGCGACGTTTGAGCAGGGGAAAAGCAATATTTGTTTCTGGGGCAACGCAAGTCCATCGCCTTTTGGAATGTATAATAATAATAATAATAATAATAATAATAATAATAATAATAATAATAATAATAATAATAATAATAATAATAATAATAAATTCTAGAGCAATGCAGCTTCAATGCCCTTCGGACTGTTTTTAATAATAATAATAATAATAATAATAATAATAATAATAATAATAATAATAATAATAATAATAATAAATTCTATAGCAATGCAGCTTCAATGCCCTTCGGACTGATTAATAATAATAATAATAATAATAATAATAATAATAATAATAATTCTATAGCAATGCAGCTTCAATGCCCTTCGGACTGTTTAACAACAACAACAACAACAACAACAAAAATAATAATAATAATAATAATAATAATAATAATAATAATAATAATAATAATGTCTATGGCTATGCAGATTCAAAGCCTTTTGGGTTGTTTTATACGAAAGCTAGCTAATAATAATAATAATAATAATAATAATAATAATACCTCGGAAGAATAACCCCTTTTCAAACGAACTTCATTGAAAGAACGGCCGTCTGGATGCAGTTGAGTTTACATTACAGTTTCTCGATCTCTCGAATGAGTTTACTTGTAACAGCGGCTAAATTATATAAAAGCTGTTCACAATACATTTAATCCTTAACGTTTCGCAAATTCTCTCTACCATTTACAACGAAGGTCGAATAATAATAATAATAATAATAACACGTTTCCGATTAACGTCGATTTGTAATTACCCAACATAAAAGCAGTTATATTCGGCTGTGAAGCAAAGTTGAAACTATTTGCCAGGTAGCACTAATTGAAAAGCATTAAGCACACTTCACAGGTGTTGCACGAAGTTCACCCGAGTTCTAACCTAACCGCCCCAGTTTCCAACTTCGCTTTGGTCAGAAGTTTTCTCAGTGTAAT